>NW_026088041.1:0-21821 GCF_022539395.1 Myiozetetes cayanensis
GAGGCCGTTCTGAAGGGCTCCCCGGCGCAGGAGGAGGAGGAAAAGCCCCGGAGATCCCCCAGGAGAAGGAGCTGCAAACCCATCCCGGGGAGCTCTGAGGAGGAAAAACCCGTCCTGTACCGGGAAGGCGGCCGGAGCTTCATCCGGATCCCCGACCTGCAGATCCACATCCAGTTCCACCCCAGGGAGAAGCCCTACAGGTGCTTGGAGTGCAAGCAGAGCTTCAGCAACATCTCCAACCTCTTCTACCACCAGCGTTTACACACCGGGGAGGGGCCCTAAATTGTGCTTGGGGAGAGCTCCCAACCAAGAGCTCCGGGCTTGGCACTCGGCAATCCCTGCAGGATGTGGGGAACAGCCCTGGGAGGGCTTGGGATGGGGGAAGGGCTTCAGTTGGAGCTGTGGAGGGCTTGGAATGTGGGAAGGGCTTCAGTTGGAGCTGTGGGGAACAGCCCTGGGAGGGCTTGGAATGTGGGAAGGGCTTCAGTTGGAACTCCAGCCTCATCAAGCCCCTGTGAGTGTCAGAAATGGGGGAAGGGCTTCAGTTGGAGCTGTGGGGAACAGCCCTGGGAGGGCTTGGAATGTGGGAAGGGCTTCAGCTGGAACTCCAGCCTCGTCAAACCCCTAGGAGTGTCAGAAATGTGGGAAGGGCTTCAGCTGGAGCTGTGGAGGGCTTGGAATGGGGGAAGGGCTTCAGTTGGAGCTGTGGGGAACAGCCCTAGGAGGGTTTGGAATGTGGGAAGGGCTTGGAATGTGGGAAGGGCTTCAGTTGGAGCTCCAACCTCGTCAAGCCCCTACAAGGGCTTGGAATGTGGGAAGGGCTTCAATTGGAGCTCCCACCTGACCCACCACCGGCTGATCCGCTCGGGGGAACGGCCCCACCCGTGTGGGGAATGCGGGAAGAGCTCCAGAGACCGCTCCAACCTCATCATCCACGTGGGGGAACGGCCCCACCCGTGTGGGGAACGTGGGAAGAGCTCCAGAGACCGCTCCAACCTCATCATCCACGTGGGGGAACGGCCCCATAACTGCCCTGAGATCTGCTGGGAGCTCCACACGGTGGGGAAAGGGGCAAGTCCAGGAGATTCCTGGAGCCTGCAGAGGAGAATTTCTCCTGCTCCAGCTGGTAAATGAGCCTGCCAGAGATGGGTGTGGAGCTGCTGCTCACAAACAGGGAGGGGCTGGAAGGGTTTGTGGTGGTCGAGGCCGTCTGGTGACCACGGAACGAGAGAGTTTTCGATGCTCAGGGATGCAGAGAGAGCCATCAATAAAACTTTTACCCCTGGACTTCCAGAGGGCAGGGTTTTTATTGGCCTTTTTCAGAAGGCTGGGTGGGAGGGTACCTCGGGAAACAGCCCTGGGAAACAAAAGGAGGTCCAGGAGGGGTGGAGGTGCTTCAAGAAGCGAGTCTTGAATGCACAGGAAGAGGCTGTGCCCAAAAAGCAACTTGGAAGAGTCCCAGCCTGGCTGAAGAGGGAGATTTTATAGGAAAATAGGGGAAAAAGAGCTTTTCAACTGTGGAAAAAAAGGGCTGGCTACTCATGGAGAGTTAAGGAATGTAGTTTGGTCACCTAGAAAGAAAATTAAGAGAGGCAAAGGCACAATTTGAACTCAAGTCTTGGCACTTCTGTTAGGGGATAAAAAGAAGTGTTTCTGTAAATACATCAATAGCAAAAGGAGGGGCAGGGAAAATCTCCTTGTTAGACATTGAGGGGGGAGCAGAGTCACCAAAGATGAGGGAAAGGCTGAGGTGTTTAATAACACCTTTTTTTCCTCAGTTTTCAACAGTAAGACAGGTTGTCCTCAGGACAAGTGGCTTCCCGAGCTGGTGGACAGGGACAGGAAGCCAAACAGACCCCCCTGTAATCCAGGAGGGAACAGTTTGTGACCTGCTGAGCCACCTGGATCCTCCCAGGGCCAGAGGGATCCACCCTAGGGTGATGAGGGAGCTCCTGGAAGAGCTCACCAAGCCGCTCTCCATCATTTACCAACAGCCCTGGCTCTCTGGGGAGGGCCCAGTTGATATCCCAATTTGATATTTTAATTGACAATTATTAGTAAATTTGCAGATGACACCAGGGACCTGGACAGGCTGGATCCATGGGCTGATTCCAGTGGGATGAGGTTCACCCAGGCCAAGTTGGTCCTGCCCTTTGGCCACAACAATCCCTGCAGCCCCAAAGGCTGGGTCAGAGTGGCTGAAGAGCAGCCAGGTGGGAAGGGATCAGAATTTACAGCAGCTGATCATGAGCCAGAGTGTGGAATTATTTATTTCAGGGTTTATATACCCTGTTACACCAGCTGTTATCAATCAAAATTAAAAAGAACCGGCAATCCCAGCACTGCTGTATCCATCCTAAATAGCCTGAAGCACAGAAGGCAATTAATTCATTAATTAATGAGCGAGGTGAAGGCAAGAATGGCCCTTTAACAGCTCAGTTATTGTGTGTAAATGCCTAATTGTGATGGTGCCTACTCACACCGGCTCGTTGGTTTTCCAGGTGAGTTTTAGACAGAGTTTCTTTTCAGATCGAGAGGATCATCGGGGTTTGAGTCTTGGCTTGTGGGCAGGGCTCGTTTCTCTTCGGAATCATTCTCGGCCAAGGAGGTAAATTTACCTCCTTTGCCCAAGGAGGTAAATCATTTACGTCCGTGGCTTGCCCCGAAAACACCTTTGGCCGCGCTGAAAAGTAAATCCTTAAAAGCTTTTCCATCCGACTTCTTGCCCCGGCTCCTCCCCAGTTCCCTTCCGTGCAGAGACATCCCAGGCTCCCTTTCGGGGCAACCTGCGGGCATTACTGTGTATCTTTATATACGCTGTACATCTTTAATGTCTCTTTTTAACATAAAAATAATTATTTTTATTTTTGTACGCCCCTCATTCCGGGGGTCCTTTGTGTCACACTCTGGCCCAGACCAGGCCCTTTGTGCCCCTCAGGGCGCTCAGCCCAGACCCTGAGCCCGCGCCGCGACACAAAATGGCGGCGAGGAGGCCCGCCATGATTGGCTGCCTGCCCCGTCACTCTTGTCCCCTGGCGCGCTGATTGGCGGACTCGGGGGGGGCAGTGCCCGCCCCCTCGGTGTGGCGGGCGGAGCGGCGGCAGCAGCGCTCAGACGGAGCTGGAGGCCCGCTGTGATTGGCTGCCTGCCCCGTCACTCTTGCTCCTGGCGCGCTGATTGGCGGGCTCAGGGAGCAGTGCCACCGCCCCCTCGGTGCCGCGGGCGGGCGTTGCGGCAGCGCTCCGGACGGAGCTGGAGGCCCGCCGTGATTGGCTGCCTGCCCCGTCACTCTTGCTCCTGGCGCGCTGATTGGTGGGCTCGGGGAGGCAGTGCCCGCCCCCTGGGTGTGGCGGGCGGAGCGGCGGCAGCGCCCGGACGGAGCTGGAGGCCCATCGTGATTGGCTGCCTGCCCCGTCACTCTTGTCCCCTGGCGCGCTGATTGGTGGGCTCGGGGGGCAGTGCCCGCCTTCTCGGTGTGGCGGGCGGAGCGGCGGCAGCAGCGCTCAGACGGAGCTGGAGGCCCGCTGTGATTGGCTGCCTGCCCCGTCACTCTTGCTCCTGGCGCGCTGATTGGCGGGCTCGGGG
The DNA here is from genome assembly GCF_022539395.1 of Myiozetetes cayanensis. Classification (NCBI taxonomy): domain Eukaryota; kingdom Metazoa; phylum Chordata; class Aves; order Passeriformes; family Tyrannidae; genus Myiozetetes; species Myiozetetes cayanensis. The sequence continues at coordinate 3,586 of NW_026088041.1, forward strand.
GCAGTGCCCGCCCCCTGGGTGTGGCGGGCGGAGCGGCGGCAGCAGCGCTCAGACGGAGCTGAGGCGGCGGCGGCGGAGCCGGGACGGGCCGGGCTCAGGTGGGAGCCGCGCTCGCTCTGCCGGGGATCGGGGATCGGGGCGGGAGGCGCCGCGGGAGCGGGCTCCTGACGGGTTCAGGCCCTCCCGGGCAGGGGCGGTGCCGGTGGGGAGCGGGGCCTGTCGGGCTCGGCCCGCCGTGTCCCTCCGGGGGCCGCTGAGGAGGCGGCTGCCCGCGGGCTCCTCCTCGTTGTTGTTGCCGCTGAGCCACCCGGCTCGGGCAGTCTTGGGCGTGGGTCGGGCACCTTTGCAGGGGTGGTGGTGCCTGCCCACCCCCCCCAGGCCTCACTGGGAGCTGAGAAAGGCTCCTTAGGCCCAGCCTTGAGGAACAGCCCGTGGGCTGAGCTGCTCAGAAACACTCTCTGCTCACAGGGACCGGTGCTGTCTGAGCAGCTCCTGCTGCTTTAATGAGCAGCCTGGGAAACTTTTTCTTGCCTGAAGAAGACTTGAGCACAAGTGCTGTGAGGAGAGGCTGAGGGAGCTGGGGTTGTTTAGTCTGGAGAAGAGAAGGTTTAGAGGTGACCTCATCACTCTCTTCAACCACCTGAAGGGAAGTTATAGCCAGGTGGGGGTTGGTCTCTTCTCCCAGGCAACCAACAACAGGACAAGGGGACATGGGCTCAAGCTCTGCCAGGGGAAGGTTAGGTTAGATGTTAGGAAGAAATTCTTTACAGAGAGGGTGATCAGGCATTGGAACAGCCTGCCCAGAGAGGTGGTGGATTCACCATCCCTGGAGGTTTTTAAAAAGAGATTGGACATGGCCCTTAGTACCATGATATAGTCATTAGAGTTGGATCAGGGGTTGGACTTGATGATCTTGGAGGTCTTTTCCAACCCAATCTATTCTATGATTCTATGAGAATCCTATATTTGTTCTCCAACTTTCAGAGGAAGTCCCGGACGTGACCTGGGGCCAGGATGGACAATTCCTGCCCCTCAAGCCCCACACCCAGGGGTGCTGAGTGAGACCCTCTGGGCTGGCAGCAGCTGCAGGGACTCTGCCCCAGCAGGGCCTTCCCACGGGCTCTCATCCTTCTTTTTGGGCATCCCCTGCTCCGGTGTGGGCTCCTCCTGGGGCATCTCAGCCCCGGAGCACCTCCTGCCCCTCCCTCTGCACTGCCCTGGGGGTCTGCAGAGCTGTCCCTCTCCCCTGTTCTCCCTGAGCTCTTCTCTGCACCCAATCCCACCTGCACAAGGACTTTTTCCTCCTCCAGTCCCTTCTCCCCGAGGTGTCACTGCCACCTCTGATGGGCTCGGCCTTGGCCAGGGGCAGGTCCATCCTGGAGCCAGCTGGAATTGGCTCTGCTGGACATTTGGGGGGGCAGCTTTTGGCAGCTGCTCCCAGCCCTGGATCCCCCCTGCTACCAAAACCTGGGCACACAAAGCCAAGACAGTGCCCAGCCTGGATCACTGGGATGTGCTGGTGGAATGTGCTGGTCACCAGGTCTGTACCCAACGTGGATCATGGTTGGGGCACTTGTGGGGTTTATTGTGGACACAGGACACCAAATGACCTCTGGAGATGGACTTGGGCTGGAGGAACCCCCAACCCAAAGCGCTCACACCTTGTTTTTCCCCACCCAAAAGGGTTTCTCCTTCCCAAACCTTGGGCAGATGGAGGAGAAAGCTGAGGAAGAGGAGGAAGATGCCGCGGGCGGCACCTGAGGAAGATGCTGAGGCAGGTGAGGATTTGGGGGGGATGTCCTTGGCCTTCCCTCTGGGCTGGAGGCAAATCCCCTGCCTGTCCTTCTTCCCTCCTGCCCCAGGCCCCGAGCTGAGGACGGAGAGCACGGAGGACAAATCCCCCCGGCAGAGCCTGCTGGGAGAGGTTGTTCTGAAGGAGCAGGAGGAGGAGGAAAATCCACGGAGATCCCCCAGGAGAAGGAGCTGCAAAGCCATCCCAGGGAGCTCTGAGGAGGAAAAACCCATCCTGTGCCAGGAAAGCGGCCAGAGCTCCGAGCTGGAGCTCCATGAGGATCTTCACGCCAGGGAGAAGCCCTTCAGGTGCTTGGAATGCGGGAAGAGCTTCAGCAGGAGCTCCACCCTCCTCACCCACCGGCACATCCACTCGGGGGAGCGGCCCTACACGTGTGGGGAATGTGGGAAGAGCTTCAGCCACAGGTCCAGCCTGATCCAACACCGGAACATCCACACCCGGGAGCTGCTCTACACGTGTGAGGAGTGCGGGAAGAGCTTCGGCCGGAGGTGCCACCTGCTCGGCCACCTGAGCATCCACAGCGGGGAGCGGCCCCACAGGTGTGGGGAGTGCGGGAGGAGCTTCAGGAGCAGCTCCAACCTGCTCAGCCACCGGCTCATCCACACCGGGGAGCGGCCCTACGAGTGCGGGGAGTGCGGGAAGAGCTTCAGCCAGAGCTCCACCCTCCGCACCCACCGGCGCGTCCACACCGGGGAGCGGCCCTACCGGTGTGGGGAGTGCGGGAAGAGCTTCGTCCACGCCTCCCACCTGGTCTTGCACCAGAAGATCCACACTGGGGAGCGGCCCTACAGGTGTGGGGAGTGCGGGAAGGGGTTCCAGACCAGCTCCCACCTCCTCAGGCACGAGCAGACCCACACGGGGGAGAGGCCCTTCCGCTGCGCCCACTGCGGGAAGGGATTCAACCTGAACTCCACCCTCGTCAGCCACCGGCGCATCCACACCGGGGAGAGGCCCTACGAGTGTGGGGAGTGCGGGAAGAGCTTCTTCACCAGCTCTGCCTTGGCCAAACACCAGCGGAGCCACCGGTGAGGGGAGCGCCCTGACTGCTGCTGCTCCAACTCCCTCAGCCGTGGGAGGATCCACCCTGGATGATCCACGGGGAGTGCCCCGACTGCCCCGAGTGCTGCTGCTCCAACTCCCTCAGCCATGGGAGGATCCACCCTGGATGATCCACGGGGAGTGCCCCGACTGCCCCGAGTGCTGCTGCTCCAACTCCCTCAGCCGTGGGAGGATCCACCCTGGATGATCCACGGGGAGTGCCCCGACTGCCCCGACTGCTGCTGCTCCAACTCCCTCAACCATGGGAGGACCCACCCTGGATGATCCACGGGGAGTGCCCCGACTGCTGCTGCTCCAACTCCCTCAGCCATGGGAGGATCCACCCTGGATGATCCACGGGGAGCCACGTCCCGTTAAAGACGTGGTGACTTCACATTCATAGAATCATACAATCATAGAATAGATTGGGTTGGAAAAGACCTCCAAGATCATCAAGTCCAAGCCCTGATCCAACTCTAATGACTCTATCATGGCACTAAGGGCCATGCCCAATCTCTTTTTAAAAACTTCCAGGGGTGGTGAATCCACCACCTCTGGTGATCCACATCAGGAAGACACCTGGCTGGTGGTCTCCATCCTCCTGGTTCCCTGTAGGCATCGGGGTGAGTGCCAGGGGGAGGAACATGAACCAGGACACGGACTAAGATTGGGAATTCATTGGGAAGAGCAGATTTGTTGACTTTAGACCTGTGGCAGGACATTCCCCCCTGGAATGGCCAAGCAAACAGTGCCCTATTTGCAGATGTCATCAGTGCTGAGCTGAGAGGGGGCTCCTGCTGGAATCCAGTCTGGCTTCAACCCCGAATTAACACCCTGGTGGTGAGGAGGCAGCCCCTGAGTGCAGTGACATCACTGGAAAGGTCCAGTCCCCGTTCCCAGGGGCGGGTTCTGCCAGCAGAACATTCCTGGGGTGTTTGTTTGGAGATTCCTGCCTTGCCTGGGGAGCCCCCTCAAGGTTGAGAGCAGAGACCTCCCCACCAGCGTCGGTCTGGGTGAGTTACATCGATCTCTTAATTAATAATTATTGCTTTTTTTTGCCAGTTTTAGTAGAATTCTTTCAACAATTTGGTGCAGTGCACCGTGCTATCTCATGCTGTACTGCTGGTAGTTTTAGTGTTTATATCATGTGGTAAATAATCCTGATTAAAATCTTTTGTCTGATCATCTGTAATAATGAAATCTGTATTAATAGATCTGATTTGCCCTCATTAAAACCTGCAGGACAGAAGTGGCTCAGTCACAGCTCTGGGATTCCCTAAATTCCCTAAATTGCCATAATGAACTTTAAGTGGCTCAGTCACAGCTCTGGGATTCCCTAAATTCCCTAAATTGCCATAATGAACTTTAAGTGGCTCAGTCACAGCTCTGGGATTCCCTAAATTCCATAAATTGCCAGAATGAACTTTAAGTGGCTCAGTCACAGCTCTGGGATTCCCTAAATTCCACAAATTGCCATAATGAACTTTAAGCCTCCCATTCCCCTTCACCACGGGGTGTCCCCCCCAGCCCCCTCAGCACCCCCAGAGCAGGTTGGGAGCTCAGGGAGCCACCCCAGACTTCCCTTTTCAAACCCCCCCTGTGCCCAAAGACCCCCCATGGGATTGTCCATCCTGCCAGCCAACCCCTCCTTTCCCACCCTTTCCCATCATCTCCTCAATCCCCAAAATCCCCCCCAGATCAATTTTGGGGTCACAGTCCTCGCTGTGCCTCCTCTTCCAGCCCTCACACGTCATCCCCCCAGTCCCCAACCCCCTCCTGAGCAGTTTTGGGGGTCCCACCCTCCCCTTTCCCCCCCCTCATTTCCCATTGTCTCCCAGTCCTTGTGGTCTCCTGCACCCCCCTCCATTTTTAGGGGGTCCAGCTCAGTTTTGGGGGTCCCACCACCCCTTTTATCCCCTCTGACCCCTCTTTCCCACCACTCCCCCTCTTCTTGCCCCTCCCCCCCGTCATCTGAGAGCTCCTCCCCCACAGCCAGGGGGTCCCAGCACCACCAGTGCCCCTGAAGGACCCCCCAAATTGGGGTTTGAGGGGGTCCTGGGTGGGCTCTGAATGGTTTTGGGGGGTCCTCGTGGAGCTGTGGGGTGGTTTAGAGGGGACAGTCCCACAACTAGGATTGTTACTGGAGGAAGATGGGAGGACTGGGAAGCTTTACTGGGATCACTGGGACCAGCTGGGTGATGCTGGAATAAAAGCAGGGATGGGGGTGGGGGTACACACGACACCCCCAAATTCAGCATGGGGGGAGGGGGGGGTCCCCAAGCCACGTGGGTTTCTCCCCCCACCCACCTGGGGAATTGGGACTTTTGTTTTGTTTCTTTTGAAAGTTTTCGGTTGCGCCGTTCGTTGTTTTTATTCTGATTTTGTTCGTAAAAAGCTCTTTCTTTTTGCTTTTCCACCTGAAGCTTCCTCATTTCTGAGTTGTAATCTTGTTAAAGTGAGACAGCAGAGCCAGGGACATTGCAGGGACACAGGTGAGGGGACATTGCAGGGACACAGGTGAGAGGACAGCCAGGGACACAGGTGAGGGGACATTGCAGGGACATTGCAGGGACACAGGTGAGGGGACATTGCAGGGACATTGCAGGGACACAGGTGAGGGGACAGCCAGGGACACAGGTGAGGGGACAGACAAGGACACAGGTGAGGGGACAGACAAGGACATTGCAGGGACACAGGTGAGGGGACAGACAAGGACATTGCAGGGACACAGGTGAGGGGACAGCCAGGGACACAGCCAGGGACACAGGTGAGGGGACACTGCAGGGACACAGGTGAGGGGACATTGCAGGGACATTGCAGGGACACAGGTGAGGGGACAGACAAGGACACAGGTGAGGGGACAGCCAGGGACATTGCAGGGACACAGGTGAGGGGACAGCCAGGGACACAGGTGAGGGGACAGACAAGGACACAGGTGAGGGGACAGACAAGGACATTGCAGGGACACAGGTGAGGGGACAGCCAGGGACACAGGTGAGGGGACATTGCAGGGACACAGGTGAGGGGACATTGCAGGGACACAGGTGAGGGGACATTGCAGGGACACAGGTGAGGGGACAGCCAGGGACACAGGTGAGGGGACAGCCAGGGACATTACAGGGACACAGGTGAGGGGACAGCCAGGGACACAGCCAGGGACACAGGTGAGGGGACATTGCAGGGACACAGGTGAGGGCACAGGCTGTGGCAGCAGAGCTGGCCATGGGCAGCTGGGCATGGGCAGCTGGTCCTGGGCACTGATGGGGCCGAGCAGCCTCCCAATTCCCAGCTCTGTCCTCGGGAGTGACACTGTCCCCTCCCTACAGGCCACAGGGGTGGCCCTGCACTCTCTCCCAAAAGTCTTCTGAGGGTCCTTTTGTCTGGATCCCACCCTGGGCACCCGAGGACCCCTCTGCCATCCCATCAGTCACTGAGGCAGAGTTCCCTGCCCTGCCCTTGACTGACTGCAGTCACAGCCAGGCTCTTGCACCCAGGACAGGGACGTTCCTGTCCCTGCAGGTGCCCAGGAGGAGCCAGGAGGATGTGGGGACCAACCAGCCAGGTGTCAGTGGGTCACCAAACCTGTCCCCCCAGCGTGGATCCCCCGACGGGGACGAAGCGGCAGCAGCGCCCGAAGCTCCTCCCGCCCTCGGGGCGCTCGTAGGGCTTCCCTTACCGGTGGGGCCACGTGGTCAAGGCCCAGCTCTCTGCTGGAAGCTCTTCCCACACTCCCCACGCTCTTGGGGCCTCTCCTGGTGTGGATCATCCGGTGGCAGAGCAGGTTGGACCTGGAGCTGAAGCTCTTCCCACACTCAGGGCACTTGTGGGGCCGTTCCCCAGTGTGGATGAGCCGGTGGTGGATCAGGCTGGACGTGGAGCTGAAGCTCTTCCCGCATTTCTGGCACTCGTGGGGCCGTTCCCCCGTGTGCCGGTGCTGGTGGATGTTGAGGCTGGAGCAGTCACTGAAGCTCTTCCCACACTCCCCACACGTGTGGGGCTGTTTCCCGGTGTGGATGAGCTGGTGGTGGATCAGGCTGGACCTGGAGCTGAAGCTCTTCCTGCATTTCTGGCACTCGTGGGGCCGTTCCCCCGTGTGCCAGTGCTGGTGGATGATGAGGCTGGAGCGGTCACTGAAGCTCTTCCCACACTCCCCACGCTCTTGAGGCCTCTCCCTGGTGTGGATGAGCCGGTGGTGGATCAGGCTGGACCTGGAGCTGAAGCTCTTCCCGCATTCCAAGCTCTTGTGGGGCCGTTCCCACTGTGCAGCCGCTGGTGGGTGATGAGGCTGGAGCGGTCACTGAAGCTCTTCCCACACTCAGGGCACTCGTGGGGCCTCTCCCCGGTGTGGATGAGCCGGTGGTGGAGCAGGTTGGACCTGGAGCTGAAGCTCTTCCCACATTCCAAGCACTCGTGGGGCCGTTCCACCAGTGTGCAGCTGCTGGTGGATGATGAGGTTGGAGTTCCAGCTGAAGCTCTTCCCGCATTCCAAGCACTTGTGGGGCCGTTCCCTGGTGTGGATGAGCCGGTGGTGGATCAGGTTGGATGTGGAGTTGAAGCTCTTCCCACATTCCAAGCACTTGTGGGGCCGTTCCCCCACGTGGATGATGAGGCTGGAGCGGTCACTGAAGCTCTTCCTGCACTCCCCACACGTGTGGGGCCGTTCCCCCGAGTGGATCAGCCGGTGGTGGGTCAGGTGGGAGCTCCAACTGAAGCTCTTCCCACATTCCAAGCCCTTGTAGGGGCTTGACGAGGCTGGAGCTCCAACTGAAGCCCTTCCCACATTCCAAGCCCTCCACAGCTCCAACTGAAGCCCTTCCCCCATTCCAAGCCCTCCCAGGGCTGTTCCCCACAGCTCCAACTGAAGCCCTTCCCCATTTCTGACACTTGTAGGGTCTTGACAAGGCTGGAGCTCCAACTGAAGCCCTTCCCACATTCCAAGCCGTCCTAGGGGTTTGACGAGGCTGGAGTTCCAACTGAAGCCCTTCCCCCATTCCAAGCCCTCCCAGGGCTGTTCCCCACATCCTGCAGGGATTGCCGAGTGCCAAGCCTGGAGCTCTTGGTTGGGAGCTCTCCCCAAGCACAATTTAGGGCCCCTCCCCGGTGTGTAAACGCTGGTGGTAGAAGAGGTTGGAGATGTTGCTGAAGCTCTGCTTGCACTCCAAGCACCTGTAGGGCTTCTCCCTGGGGTGGAACTGGATGTGGATCTGCAGGTCGGGGATCCGGATGAAGCTCCGGCCGCCTTCCCGGTACAGGACGGGTTTTTCCTCCTCAGAGCTCCCCGGGATGGCTTTGCAGCTCCTTCTCCTGGGGGATCTCCGGGGCTTTTCCTCCTCCTCCTGTGCCGGGGAGCCCTTCAGAACGGCCTCTCCCAGCAGGCCCTGCCGGGGGGATTTGTCCTCCGTGCTCTCCGTCCTCAGCTCGGGGCCTGGGGCGGGAGGGCAGAACAGAGGGGAAGGATAAAGCAGCAAGAAAAGCAGAAAGGAGCGAGGAGAGGAAGGAACAGGAAGAAAAAAGGAGAAGTAAAAAGGAGAGGAACGAACAAAAAAAGAGAAGGAACCGGGGGAGGAAGGAAAACGCCGAAGGAAGGAGGAGAGAGGGAAGAACAGAAGAAAGGAAAAAAGGAGCAAGGGGATGAAGGAAGACAGGAGAGGGAGGGGATTTGCCTCCCTGCAGGACAGAAGGGCAAGAAGATTCCCCCCAAATGTGGCCCTGGTGGGGTTGTCCTGCAGCCACAGGCACCACCAGACAGGGCCAAAGGGGCACTGAGTTCCTCCTCACCTGCCTGGGGGCCCCGAGGCATCTTCCTCTTCCTTGGAGCCTTCTCCTCCATCTGGCCAAGGGTTGGGAAGGAGAAATCCTGGTTTTGGGGGGGTAAAAACAAGGTGTGAGCGCTTTGGGCTGGGGGTTCCTCCTGCCCAAGTTCATCTCTAGAAGTCAACGAGCATCTTTTGTCCATAAAAAACTCCAAACCACCAAGATTCACCTCAAAAAACCCCACAAACCCATGAAGACTCTGCCTTAAAAAACCCTTTTTAAAGTTGAAGTTTCCCTTCTCTTTGGGGGTTCTCCACTTTGGGGTTCCCCCTGTCCAGGATCCTGGTGGTCCCACGCACATCGGGGGTCCCCCCGTCTGGAATCCCCCCCCTCTCCGGGCTTTTGGGGATCCCAGGAATCCCAGGATTGTCCCTTCTGCAGCCTCCCCATTTTGGGTCCCTGGGCTCTGCCCCCTCCCCGCGGTGCCGCTCAGGGATAGGGGCAGGTTTGGAGGTGCCGGGGGTCCCTTCTCCCCTCTCTCTCTCTGCTTGGAGGTTCCCAAAACCCCCCCCCTCTCTCCTGGGTCCCCCCCTCCTTGGGCTCCACTTTTGGGGACCCCCCCCCACCACGTGCTCCCCCTCCGGGCTGCCGGGGGTCCCCCCCAGCTCCGGCATCGTCCGGGGGTCCCCCCCCCAGCTCCGGCATCGTCCGGGGGTCCCCAAACCCGCTGTGTCGTGTCCGTCCGTCTGTCCCCCAACACCAACCCCAGCGCGGGGGGGACCCACCGGGAACCCACCCCGGCCCCCCCAAAAAAACCACAAAAACACCTCCCGGGCACCCCCAACAACCTCCCCCCAAAGGGGCATCTGCGGCTCAGCTTTGGGGGTCCGGCAAGAGCCAAACATTCACCCCCCCGGGAAAAACAAAACAAAACAAAACAAAACAAAACACAACGAACCGAGATTTTTGGGACGAGTTTCCTCTCGCCGCCAACGTGCGAGATGGGACCGCTGAGGGATCCTCTTCTTGTCCCTTTCCTGCTTTATCCCCTCCCCTTCCTCCTGCGCCGCCTTCTCCCGGTCCGTCCCTGCGGCCGCGGAGCTTTCGGGAGAGAGGGGGGGACAGGGGGGGAAAAGGGGGGATAGAGCGGGAAAAGAGGGGCTGGGACCCCCAAAGGGAGTCACCCCCAAAGGGAGTCACCCCCAAAGAGTCACCCCCAAAGAGTCACCCCCAAAGAGTCACCCCAAAGGGTCACCCCCAAGGGAGTCACCCCCAAAGGAGTCACCCCCAAAGGAGTCACCCCCAAAGGGTCACCCCCAAAGGAGTCACCCCAAGGGTCACCCCCAAAGAGTCACCCCCAAAGGAGTCACCCCAAAGGAGTCACCCCAAGGGAGTCACCCCCAAAGAGTCACCCCCAAAGAGTCACCCCCAAAGGGTCACCCCCACAAAGAGTCACCCCCAAAGGGTCACCCCCAAAGAGTCACCCCCAAAGGGAGTCACCCCCAAAGGGAGTCACCCCCAAAGGGAGTCACCCCCAAAGGGTCACCCCCAAAGGGAGTCACCCCCAAAGGGAGTCACCCCCAAAGGGAGTCACCCCCAAAGAGTCACCCCCAAAGGGAGTCACCCCCAAAGGGAGTCACCCCCAAAGGGAGTCACCCCGAAAGAGTCACCCCCAAAGGGAGTCACCCCCAGCCGGAGCCGGGAAGGAGCCGGGGTTTGGGGGACGATGGGAAGGCAGGAGAGGGGATAAGGGGTGGGACGGGGGAAGGGGCAGAGGGGGATAAGGGAGGGATATGGGAGGGGCGGGAGGGGATAAGGAGGATATGGGGAAGGGGCGGGAGAGGGGGATAAGGGGAGTGGGACGTGGGAAGGGGAGAGGGGGATGGGAGTGGGACATGGGGAAGGAGAGGGGGATAGGGAGGGATATGGGGAAGGGGCAGGAGAGGGGATAAGGAGGGACGTGGGAAGGGGCGGGAGAGGGGGATAAGGGAGTGGGATATGGGAAGGCGGCGAGGGGGATAAGGAGTGGGACGTGGGGAAGGGGCGGGCGAGGGGGATAAGGGGAGTGGGACGTGGGGAAGGGGCGGGCGAGGGGGGATAAGGGGAGTGGGACGTGGGGAAGGGGCGGGCGAGGGGGGATAAGGGGAGTGGGACGGTGGGAGAGGGGGATAAGGGAGTGGGACGGTGGGAGAAGGGGATAAGGAGTGGGATGGTGGGAGAGGGGGGATAAGGGGAGTGGGACGGTGGGAGAAGGGGATAAGGGGGGTCTGGGACAGCAGGAAGGGGTCCCTCGGGGTCCCTCGGGGTCCCCATCCCTCGGTCCCTGCAGAGGGGGGATCCTGGGGAGAGGGGAGCCCCCCGAGCCCCCCGTGCCGAGCCCATCGGGGCCGCGCTGTGGGTCGTGAATTCCCGCCGGGATCAACAAAGCCCCGCACGCGTGGCCGCAGCTCGGGGGGTTTCTCCTCTCGGGGGGTTTCTCCTCTCGGGGGGTTTCTCCTCTCGGGGTTTCTCCTCTCGGGGGTTCGGGGGATGGGGGTTTGGGGTTGTGTTTTTGGCGGGGAGGAGGTTTGGATCTTGCAGGTGAGCCCTGGGGGGGATGTTGGGGGTCCAGGGGGTGCCAGGGTGAAGGAAAAGGGGGATTTGGGGGGCTGGGAGAGGCGGGATGGCCGGGAAAGGGGGTGCAGGAGAAAGGGGTTAAGGGGGGTTCTGTGCCCAGGAATGGGGGCTCCAAAGGGGTCCCAGACTCCAGGAAAAAGGGGGAATGTAGGGATTAGCACTGGCCTGGGTCTGGAGGGTCCCTGTGCCCAGCAAAGGGGGGGTCCAGGGGCCTCAAAGTGTCAGGGAAAGGGGGGTTCATTGGGTGGGGGGAGCCGGGATGTGCCAGCAGGGGGTCCAGGGGTCCTGGAATCAAAGAAAGGGGGGGTTGGGAGCTGGGAGAGGCAGGACTGGGGGTTCAGGGGGTCCTGGAATCAAAGAAAGGGGGGGTTGGGAGCTGGGAGAGGCAGGACTGGGGGTCCAGGGGGTCCTGGAATCAAAGAAAGGGGGGGTTGGGAGCTGGGAGAGGCAGGACTGGGGGTCCAGAGGGTGCCAGGGTGAAGGAAAAGGGGGATCCAGGGCTGGAGAGGAGGGATGGCCTGGGAAGGGGGGACAGGGGGTCCTGGTCCTGGATAAGGGGCTGCTGGGAGGGTCTCAGTGCACAGGAATTGGGGGGTTCAGGGACCCCCTGGAACCCCCCAGGACCCCCTGCAGGAAGCACTGGGAGGGGGGAACTGGGGTGGTCCCAAGGGGAAGGAAAGGGGGGAACTGGGAGAGGCTCCAGGGGGTGCTGGGGGGAAGGAAAGGGGGGCTGGGTGGGATGAGGTGATCTGGGATGGTTGGGAATGGGGGCTGAGGAAAAGGGGGATCCAAGGGCTGGGAGAGGAGGGATGGCCGGGAAAGGTGGGGCAGGGGGGGTCCTGGAATCAAAGAAAGGGGGGGTTGGGAGCTGGGAGAGGCAGGACTGGGGGTCCAGGGTTGCCAGGGTGAAGGAAAAGGGGGATTTGGGGGTCTGGGAGAGGAGGGATGGCCGGGAAAGGGGGGGCAGGGGGGGTCCTGGAATCAAAGAAAGGGGGGGTCTGGGAGCTGGAAAATTGGGAATGGCCAAGCAGGGAATCCCAGTGCCTGGGAAAAGGGGAGTGCAGGGGGATCCCAGTCTCCCTCAGCAGCCTGCCACACACTCCCAGTTGCCCCCAGTGTAGACCCAGGCACTCCCAGTTGCCCCCAGTGTAGACCCAGTCACTCCCAGTTGCCCCCAGTGTAGACCCAGTCACTCCCAGTTGCCCCCAGTGTAGACCCAGGCACTCCCAGTTGGTCCCAGTGTAGACCCAGTCACTCCCAGTTGCCCCCAGTGTAGACCCAGGCACTCCCAGTTGGTCCCAGTGTAGACCCAGTCACTCCCAGTTGCCCCCAGTGTAGACCCAGGCACTCCCAGTTGCCCCCAGTGTAGACCCAGGCACTCCCAGTTGGTCCCAGTGTAGACCCAGGCACTCCCAGTTGCCCCCAGTGTAGACCCAGGCACTCCCAGTTGGTCCCAGTGTAGACCCAGTCACTCCCAGTTGCCCCCAGTGTAGACCCAGTCACTCCCAGTTGCCCCCAGTGTAGACCCAGTCACTCCCAGTTGCCCCCAGTGTAGACCCAGGCACTCCCAGTTGCCCCCAGTGTAGACCCAGGCACTCCCAGTTGGTCCCAGTGTGCTCCCACTCACCACTGTGTCACTATAGACACTCCCAGTTTCTCCCAGTACGATTCCAGCTGCCCCAGCTGTGGTCCCAGTCCCCCCAGCATGGTTCCAGTATCTTCCAGTTGATGCCAGTTTGCTCCCAGCATGGGGCCATGAAACTCCCAGTATCCCCCCCAGTGAGGTTCCATTCACACCCACTGTAATCCCAGTTGCTCCCAGTATGGTCCCAGTCACCTCCAGGACGATCCCAGTCACTTCCTGCCATTCCCAAAATGAACCCAGTATCCTGCCAGTTCCTTCCAGTCACTCCCAGTATGATCCCAGTTCCCTCCAGTGTAATTCCACTCGCTCCCAGTATCAAACCAGTCACTTCCAGTGTGATGCCATTTACTCCCAGCATGGTCCCAGTTCCTCCCACTCAGCCCCAGTACGATGCCAGTCACTCCCAGATACTCCCAGTCTTATTCCAGTCACTGGTTCCAGTCACCCCCAGTATATCCCAGTCTCCCCCAGTATGCTCCCAGTCACTCCCAGTTGTAGCAGTGGCATTAATACAATAAATACAATAAATTAATACAATAAATTAATAATTAAATACAATAATTAAAGGGTCCCTGGGGCCAAAGAAAGACCCCAACATTGTGTTAAAAATTAATAATTTATTGAAGACAAGAGCTGACGTAGGAGCTTCAAATGGTGAGACGTCACAGCTCACGTGACCTTTTCCGGCCAATCCCGTGCCATCGTCCAACTGCGCATGTGCGGTGGAGTCCTTTAAGAACTACAACTCCCAGCATGCTTTGCCACCACCCAGCCTGGAACCGGAAACCCCCGCTCCCAGTTCCTCCCAGTTCCTCCCAGTCACTCCCAGCATGATCCCAGTTGCTCGCAGCCGCTCCCAGTCACCCTCGCTGTGGTCCCAGTCACTCCCAGTTTGACTCAGTCACCTCGAGCATTGTTTCAGTTGCTCCCAGTATATCCCAGCTGCCCCCACCGTGGTCCCAGTTGCCCCCAGCCTGCTCTTTGTACAATCCCAGTCGCTCCCAGTATGATCCCAGTTGCCCCCGCCATGGTCCCATTTGCTCCCTGTTGCTCGCAGTGTGGTCCCAGTTGCCCCTGGCACAGTCCCAGTATCATCCCAGTCATTCCCAGTACGGTCCCAGTCGTCCCCAGCACGGTCCCAGTCATTCCCAGTATGGTCCCAGTCATTCCCAGTATGGTCCCAGTCATCCCCAGCATGGTCCCAGTCATTCCCAGTATGGTCCCAGTCATCCCCAGTACGGTCCCAGTCATTCCCAGTATGGTCCCAGTCGTTCCCAGAATGGTCCCAGTTGTCCCCAGTATGGTCCCAGTTGTGCCCAGCACGGTCCCAGTCATTCCCAGCATGGTCCCAGTCATTCCCAGTATGGTCCCAGTTGTCCCCAGCATGGTCCCAGTCCTTCCCAGTGACTCCCAGTTGTCCCCAGCATGGTCCCAGTCCTTCCCAGTATGGTCCCAGTCATCCCCAGCACTGTCCCAGTCATCCCCAGTATGGTCCCAGTCATCCCCAGCACTGTCCCAGTCATCCCCAGTATGGTCCCAGTCCTTCCCAGTATGGATCCAGACAGTCCCAGTCTCTCCCAGTCCGATCTCAGGATGATCCCAGTGTGTCCCAGTCTGATCTCAGGGTGATCCCAGTATGGCCCAGTCTCTCCCAGTCCGATCCCAGTGTGTCCCAGTCTCTCCCAGTACGATCTCAGGATGATCCCAGTGTAACCCAGTCTCTCCCAGTCTGATCTCAGGATGATCCCAGTGTGTCCCAGTCTCTCCCAGTACGATCTCAGGGTGATCCCAGTGTGTCCCAGTCTCTCCCAGTCTGATCTCAGGATGATCCCAGTGTGGCCCAGTCCAATCTCAGGATGATCCCAGTATAACCCAGTCTCTCCCAGTTATAGGTAACATCTACACCCTCCAGCTCCACGCTTGGAACGCCCCCTTGGGTTTTTCTTTGGGGGGGCTGTAAGTGAGGATATCAAAACATAAAGCAGTGATAAAAGATTGTAGCCTCATTTGCATATTAGCTCATTTTTAGACAGAATTAGGACAGGGCCTTGCTTGTTTCTGCCAACTCACAGACAGGATGGAGTTAATTTTATAATGAAGATTTTAGGAGGAACAGAAAACCTTTAGAGTTTAGATAAGGGGCTTTTAAGCTCATGGCAAAGAGACCTTGAAAGCTGATAAAGAAAAGCTCCTGGAGAAGACACCAGTTGTGAGTTAACTGGACAGTGCCAACCCAGCGATTCTCAGCAAAAAGGTGGAAAGTTCAAGCTGAGGAAGATTCCTGACTTCACCCAAAACACCCCCAAAGACCCCCGAAAGAAAACCCCAAGGTGGAATTACAGGAGTGGTGAATGGTAACGATTTCCCCTCCCGCTTTTTTTTTGGGGAATTTGCTGACACAGCTCAGGCAGATGGAACACAACCAATGTGTATCTAACACAACCAACGTGTATCTGACACAACCAACGTGTATCTAACACAACCAACGTGTATCTAACACAACCAACGTGTATCTAACACAACAAGTGTGTATCTAACACAACCAACGTGTATCTGACACAACAAGTGTGTATCTAACACAACCAATGTCTATCTAACACAACCAACGTGTATCTAACACAACCAACATGTATCTGACACAACCAATGTGTATCTAACACAACCAATGTGTATCTAACACAACCAATGTGTATCTAACACAACCAATGTGTATCTAACACAACCAACGTGTATCTAACACAACCAACGTGTATCTAACACAACCAACGTGTATCTAACACAACCAACGTGTATCTAACACAACCAACGTGTATCTAACACAACCAACGTGTATCTAACACAACCAATGTGTATCTAACACAACCAATGTGTATCTAACACAACCAATGTGTATCTAACACAACCAACGTGTATCTAACACAGCTCAGGCAGATGGAACACAACCAACGTGTATCTAACACAACCAATGTGTATCTAACACAACCAACGTGTATCTAACACAACCAACGTGTATCTAACACAACCAATGTGTATCTAACACAACCAACGTGTATCTAACACAACCAATGTGTATCTAACACAACCAACGTGTATCTAACACAATCAATGTGTATCTAACACAGCTCACGCATTTCCAACGTCACACTGAGGAAAAAGAGCTGAACGAAGGTAATGGGAGTGCGTGATCGGAGTGTAATAAGGAGTAGCAGTTAAATTTACTCATCAAATTAGTAATAGTGGCTTACTCATTAAACTGTAGTGCATGTTATATTCTTATATACATATGTCATTATAATCACTGTTCTGTTAAGAAACTGTAAGTTGTAGAATGGTTCATTAATCTATCAGCACTGTAAGCTGATAAAAGCATGAAGTTTGCAGTTCTAAAGCTAGAAGGACAAACCATTGTGCCTTGTTGAGTAAATATTTTTGTCTCTTATTTTTCTAAAAAGCTTATTGTCTCACAACACGCCTAAAGTAAGGAAAGAAAGGACAAGGATTGAAGAGTGAGGGACTGAAATATCCAAGATCCACGCCAGGCCTCAAGGTCTGGGGACTGATTGGAACCATGGGAGGAGAAAGCACCTGGCAACCACAGCGAGAATGCACAGAGGCCAACCAGAATCAGACCTGCAAGGCTCAGATCCGATAGAAAAACAACAAGTGACAATGGGAGGGAAACCGATAATGGAATAAATGTTTTTGTTCACTGTGCTTGCCGTGAGTGGAGCAGGAGGCTCCCCGGCCGCCCAGCGCGATGTTTTGCTCATTTGCTTATTTTCTATAAATCTTCCATAAATTTTTATTGCCGTATTTCGACTCCGTTTCATTCTGTTTGTAACAGGAGGAATCACCCCCCACGCCCCGGTGAATTAATTAAACACACCTGGCTGCGACGCTCCTGGCGGGTTCGGGCCTTTGTTCCCTCAATCACGGCCACAACAACCGAGGGGCATCAGCACAAAGTCCAGCTGGAGGCTGGAGAGCAGAGCCAACAGTGCGCCGGGGGGGCTGTGGGTGGGTCACGGGGGATCTCCAAAATCCCCCGTGCCTCGAAAAGCCCCGAAAGGCCACAAATTAACCCAAAATTCACCGCCCCCCCCACCTCGCCTCAGGCCACCGCTTGCCGCCTGCGCCGCCTCCCATTGGTCGTTGGAGCTGCCTGTCATCTCTAGCAGCCAATCAGCGGCCGGGAAAGGACGGGGGGGCGGTACTTTGCACCGCGCCATTTTAGCCGCTTCTCGGACTGAAACTCCCGTCCTGCCCCGCGGGCCCTTTGAGCTCGTTCAGTGTCCCCTCAGTGCCCCCCGTGTGCTTCTCTCGGACCCCAAAATGCACCCCCCGAGCTCCGAATGCCCCCCAGGTGCCTCCCTGGGCCGCCGGTGCCCCTCACTCCCAACCCCGCAGAGCCATTGGACCACTCCGGGACTACAACTCCCGTCGTGCCCCGCGGCTCCGCAGAGCCAATCCCAGCCCTGCCTGCACTTCCCAGGATGCTCCGCGGCCGCCCAGACCCGATCCAGGCGGGGCTGCGGTCCCTGAGGGGTGTCCGGGATTCCTCAGAGCTGTGAGGGATCCTTCAGAGCTGTCCGGGATCCCTGAGGGGTGTCCGGGATCCCCCAGAGCTGCCCTGGATCCCTCAGAGCTGTCCGGGATCCCTCAGAGCTGTCCGGGATCCCTCAGAGCTGTCCGGGATCCCTCAGAGCTGTCCGGGATCCCTCAGAGCTGTGAGGGATTCCCCAGAGATGTCCGGGATCCCTCAGAGCTGTCCGGGATCCTTGATAGCTGTCCTGGATCCCCCAGAGCTGTCCGGGATCCCCCAGAGCTGTCCGGGATCCCTCAGAGCTGTCCGGGATCCCTGAGAGCTGTCCTGGATCCCCCAGAGCTGTCCTGGATCCCAGAGCTGTCCGGGATCCCTCAGAGCTGTCCGGGATCCCTGAGAGCTGTCCTGGATCCTTGATAGCTGTCCGGGATCCCCCAGAGCTGTCCTGGATCCCCCAGAGCTGTCCGGGATCCCTCAGAGCTGTCCGGGATCCCTCAGAGCTGTCCGGGATTCCCCAGAGCCGTCCGGGATCCCCCAGAGCTGTCCTGGATCCCTCAGAGCTGTCCGGGATCCCTCAGAGCTGTTCTGGATCCCTCAGAGCTGTCCGGGATCCCTCAGAGCCGTCCTGGATCCCTCAGAGCCCCCCCAGACCCCGACGGGCCCCCGGACGTCCTGCTTGGGACTGAGCGACCCCCCTGTCCCACAGAGCAGGAAAATGAAAATGTAAATTCTGGGACTGCAGCTCCGGTCCCGCCGCGGGGCACGGAGAGGCCCTTCCAGCAACTCCCACAGAGCCCGCCTACAACTCCCATCAGCCCCGCGCCCCA
>NW_026088042.1:0-167427 GCF_022539395.1 Myiozetetes cayanensis
AGATCACCTCCTTGTCTTGTATGTGCCTTAACATTGCTTCCATAAAGGTTGTGTTCCATGATTTTCCCAGGCACAGAGGTGAGGTTCACCAGTCTGTAGTCTCTTGGGTCTTCCTTTTTAAAAATGGGAGTAATGGTATTTCCTTGTTGTTTTTCAAATATGATGGAGAGTCGGTTGACAACTACATCAGATGATTCCCTCAGGATCCTGGGATGCATCTCATCAGATGCTGTGTACAATGAGGTTCCTCAAGTGGTCACAAACACGATCTTTACTTACAGTGGGAAGCACTTTGCTGCCCCAGTCCCTATCTTGCAGTCCATCCACTCAAGAGGTGTGGGAAGAGAGGTTGCTATTGAAGACCGAGGTAAAAACATTGTTTATTACCTCAGCCTTCTCATCTGTTGCTACCAGTTTGCCAGTTGTGTTAATCGGGGGGGGTACACTTTCTTTGACCTTCCTTTTCTGGTTAACTTCTTGTTATTCTTTGTATCGATAAAAGGTGATCAAAATATAAAGCATTAATACAAGATTGTAACCTTAGTTGCTTACTAGCTAATTTTTAGAATTAGGGTAGGACCTTGCTTGTTTCTGCTAACTCACAGACAGGATATAGTTAATTTTATAATGAAGACTTTAGTGGGAACAGAAAACCTTAGAGTTTCAATAAGGGACTTTGAAGCTCATGAGAAAGGGACCTTGAAAGTTGATAAAGAGAGGTTTCTGGAGAAGATACCAGTTTTGACTTAATTGGGCAGTGCCAACTCAGCAGTTCTTAGCAAAGGTAGAAAGTTCAAGCTGAGGAAGATTTCTTACTTCATCCAAAACCCCCCAAAGACCCCCAAAAGAAAACCCCAAGGGGGCATTCCAAGGTAGAGTTATAGGAGTGGTGTATGTTAATGATTTCCCCTCCCATTTTTCTGGAATTTGCTGACACAGCTAATGCATATGTAACACAACTAATGTATATATAATACTACTAATGCATATGTAACATTATACTGCATAAAAGGAGCTGAACAAAGGCAATGGGTGTACATGATTGGAGGAATTATCCCCCATGCACCTGACGCTGTGAATAAACATACCTGCTTCAATACTCTGCGAGTTTTGGGGTTTGTTTCCACAAGTCAGCATCCCGTGCCAAGTTCAGCTCCAGACACACCTTGACCTTCCCCTCTTTCCCCTTTGAGAAAGGTGAATCTAACCTGATGTCAGTATTCCTGGTGCTGTGTAAGTGCTGCATTGTCAAAACCCATGAAATTGTGGCAGTGACATCAGCTGCAGAGCCATGTATTAATAGACTGGGTCCATTTGTTTCTTCCTATGTTGCTGCCTGCAACTGGAAGGACAGAGGAAAAAAATTGCCTGTGCTCCAGATTCCCTTGCCAACCATACCATGGCCCTGAAGCCTCTTTTGATCATCCTTGGACTACATGTTGCGGCTTCATTGCCACACACATGGAAAAGCAGTAATTGGTAATAGTCTAAGGACAGTACTAGGTTAGGAAGTTTCCTAGTGATGTCCTTAATCCAGGCCCCAGGGAGGCAGCAGAGTTCCCTAAGAGGAGGGTCTGTCCAGCATATTGGACCCTCTGTTCCTTTCAGAAGGGAGTCACTTGCTATAATCCATCTTTTTTCCTTGTGGAGGTGGTTGTGATACAGGCACTAGGCCTTTCTGACCTTGGCAATAACTCTGGTAGATGGACCTTTGTCCACATCATCCATTGACTGGCCTTTCACATCCAGAACCTCATATCTGTTGTACAGAGGAACCTGGGATTACAAGGTGGGCAAGGAAGGGGCTCATGTGCCACCCTGAGCGTGGACTTGCCTCCATTCCCTCCTTTCCTTTAAGCTGCTACCTTCATCCTGATGAGGGGAGGATACAGGATCCCCTTGATCTTTTTTTTTTTCTGGTGGCTGTTCCTGTTTCTGTTTCAGGAAGGGCAGAGCATGGTTTCACCAGTTTCTTTCTCAGACTGATCTGAGCAAACAGATTGTAGTTTCATTTCCAAGTTGCCAGTATAGGGAACACCATCCCTTTCAAGAAATGCTCAAACTTTGCAAACAATTTTTCACTCCTAGGACCATCACTGCAGACAAGGCAAAAGATTCTGAGTAAAGGGAAAAAGTTACATTCTTCCCCTTAGCAGACGTGGTGACTGTGACTCATGAGTACCAGATGGATGTTGTCACCACAGCATCAATTATTGGGATAGGAAACTGCAACTTCTGTAAGGTCCAGAGTTATTTTAGGAGGATTTTCCTGATACTAGAATCAGTTCAGGGTGGATCCAATTTCCCTGGCCACTTAGAGGGTGGAGTTGACAAAGGACTGGGTTTATAAACTCATCCTTCAAATCTTACATTAGTTCTGCCCTTGTCTTCCTCAGTTCTTTCACTCCTAACTCATATCCTAATGATTTATTTTCTTTTTAAAGAAAAGATCTCTAGCTTTCCTAGAGAACTACAAAAGCAGACATTCAACTGCAGCTAATGAACTTTTGTTTTAAAAAAGGAAAACCAAAACCTTTGTCTAGCAATAACACAGTTGTCCCATGAGTCCTGCCTAATTTACTGAAGGAAAGAAGCATGGATAAGTACTAAGTATCAAGGGGTCCCTTCCCTTCCAGTAGTAAAACTGACAACTTCTTGCAACTCTTAATACCCCCTTTCCCCAGAAAAGGCTGAAAGCATTAACTTTATGGAAATATAATAATACATTGTACTAGTATTATTCCAAGTGGAGAAGTGCAGCAGAGGCATATCTCTCAGCTCATCTGAATCTCTGGAGCACAGAAGAGGAAAAGGAAGAAAGTTCTCCCTTTCTAATCATAACAACTTCGAAAGCTGGGTGTTATTTAGCAACAGACCCATAGACAAAAATTTAAATCCCTGCTCCAAGAAATGGATTCCAACAAGACCTTTGAAGCTACTAGTCAGGACAGAGCAGTTTGGTTTTACTGTAACTAAGTTTTATTCAGTTAAACCCAACCCACAAAAATACCATTACCTTTAAATGGCACTTTGCTTAAGGATGAAGTTGACACCAAATACTGCTATACAGATACCAATAGAAGATGGAACGTGGGGAGGAGAGGGGAAGAAAAAAATTCAAAACAATTCCCCAGAACGTTATACCCTCACACTGGGTCTTCATTAATTATTCCTCAGTGCATAGTCCTCTTTGACTAAATGAAGCTTAACCAGATAGCACAGCATCATTTTTCCACCATAGAGAAAAACTCAATCTCTAATTTCATAGGATGGCTACATTATACAGAAGCACTCATATTTAGAGCACTGGTAGTTTGATACAACCCAAGAAAACAGTAGTCTGTAAGTACTGACTGGGTGTTTCAGCCACAACAAAGCTAGACACAGGTTTGTAATATTTTTTTAATACTTGTAAACTAAGACTTTAAGAACCAATAGGAACCAAAGTTTAAATTGACTGTTAATAAAAAAAAAAAAAAATCTTTAAGTCTAGCTCTATTTCCACAGCTTGCTAAATGCAATCACTGGTGACTGAGAGGAAGCAGACATTGTATCCAAGCTTTTTAAAAGAATGTCAGCTTTTTTTCAAACAGGAATGAGTTAAGTGTTGTTTAGGTATCTCTGCATTTTCTCTGCCCCCATACTTTCTGCAGGTTCTCAGTTATAATTTATAAAGGCAGAGAAGTTCACAGAAGACTAGCAAGTGTCTGAAGTACTTGATGGCCAGTTAGGTATACTTTTCCTTGCACTTCTGTCTTAGCTGCACTGGTGGAGACAAGGGTGCACCAGAACAAAAAGGTATCCTACAGATATGCACTGCATCTCTAGCATGCAGACAGGAGCTTCATTATTTAGCATATTAAGCTGTTCCCTTGTAAGTGCAGCTCCCTCACCATCACAAATGAGTCTGGTCTCAGACTCCTTGAAATGGAAAACTTTTTGTTTGGGGAGGGGGGTGTTTTTTTGTTTGTTTGGTTTTGGTTTGTTTTTTCTTTTTCTTTTTTGGTCTGTTTTCTTTTGGCTTTAAAGCCATTTTACCAGCACTTAACATCCTAGAAAATGCACTTCTGAGAATTTTTAGTATAAGTTGTTTCTCTTTCTTTGTCATAGGTGAATATCAGGGTAAGCAATGCCTTTTGTTCCTTACATTAGTGGATTGATGCCAGTCTTCCCGCTGAGTTTCTGCCTGAGAATTACTATGTTGCCTGTCTGTAGTGGGTTTCTGTGGCTGGGTTTTGGTAGCAGGAGGGGGCTACAGGGGTAGCTTCTGTTAGAAGTTGCTAGAAGCTTCCCCTGTACCACGGAGCGAATGCCAGCTGGCTCCAGGACAGACTTCCTGCTGCTGGTCAAGGTCAAGCCAATCAGGAGTAACAGTAACGCCTCTGGGATAACATATTTAAAAACAGAAGGTTGTTGCGCAGAAAGAATTCCAGCCAGGGAAGAGCAGAGTGAAAACATGGGAACAACAATGTAGACACCAAGGTCAATGCAAAGGAGGGGGAGGAGGTGTTCCGGGCACCAGAGCTGAGGCCCCTGCAGCCTGTGCTGAAGACCATGGTGGAGCAGGCTGTCCCCTTGCAGCCTATGAAGGACCATTGGGATGCAGAGACCTACCTGCTGGAGCAGGTGGATGCATGAAGGAAGCTATGATCCCATGGAAGGCCCAAGATGGAGCAGGGTCCTGCCGGAGACCTGCAGCCTGTGGAGAAGGAAGCCCACGCTAGAGCAGGTTTTTCTCGGGTAGGACTTCTGGCCCCTGTGGGGGACCCATGCCAGTACAACTCATTCATGAAGGACTGCACCCCATGAAGAAGAGACCCACAGGACAGCAGTTTGTGAAGAACTGCTGCCCTAGGGATGGACTCATGCTGGAAAGGTCCATCAAGGACTGTCTCCCGTGGAAGGGACCCCACAGGAACAGGGGAAGGACTCCTCTCTCTGAGCAGCAGCAGAAACAACAACTGATCATAACTCCCATTCCCTGTCCCCCTGCACCTCTGGAGGGGAGGAGGGAGAACATGGAAGGAAGGAGGGGTGGGGGGAAGGTGTTTTTAGGACTGTTTAATTTCTCACTCTTTGACTCTTATGCTGTTAGTAATAAATTTAAGTATTATCCCCACTTTGAGTCTGTTTTGCCCATGAAGGTAATCAGTAAATTACCTCTCCCAGCTGTTATCTCAACTCATAAATCCTTAGCTTTTTTTTTCCTCTCCTCTGTCCAGTTGAAGAGGGAGAGTGAGAGAGTGGCTTTAGTGGGTTCCTGGCATCTGGCCAGGGTCAACCCACTACACTGCCATGGCAAAGTAGCCCTTTGGTCTAATTCAAGGAAGCCTAAAGTAAAATGGAGTTTAAAGGAAGGAAGCCAGGGAAGATAAAAAGATTTGTTAGTGTAGGATGCTTATCTGCAAGATAACATTTAAAGAAGTCACTTTCATTATATCGTTTTACTTATAACAGTGATGTTTTTATCCCTAGTAACTTAGTAGTGAACTAAACTGTTCCAACAGATATCCCAACACAAGGCTCCTTATAAGGAAGAAATAATTCATTCCCAGGGTCTATTTTCAATAAATGTAAACTGAATGTGCTCATTCCTTGAGAAAATACAGAGCAGCATTAATTCACACAGCTCTGGGACTCTGGCACACACAATGCCCTCTCCTTCAGTTCATCTCAGAATTACTTCATACATCAATTATCAAGCCACAGAAAGGCAGAGGACACAAATGAATGTCAAGGATTATGATGTTTGTATCTTTTCATTATTACTGAATACTTGTAAAGCACACCTGGTATTTTAAATACATTTTCCTAAATGCTTTTAGATTCTAGTCTGACTCCAGTTTCAGAATCATAATGGAATTTAATTAGAATTAAAGCCTGCACTTTGAAAGGGTTCATTCACTGCTGCTGCTGGTTTATTTTCAGTTTAACAGAGAGACTCTAAAGAGCTGGCAATATTTATACTAGAGTATTTGGTTTAAAAGGCTACTGAAAGGCAAACATTTTATTTTAAAGTCCTTAAGTAAAAATAATTTCTGAACAAATGTAACTATTTAAGAAAACATTGTAAAACCAAAGGTATTGACCAAGCACATGATTTTCTTCATTGACCAATCTTAAGACGATAACTTCATTAACACTCATCACTATTATCCATTTTTCCTGTATTTAAATTTCCAGAATCACTACACTGCAAAGTTTTGTGAGAAATAAAAGACCAGTTTTATTATAAGCAGATAAAATGGGCAAAATTACTAACATAAAATTACGTTTGTTTTCGTCTTATTACTAACCTTTAGGCGTACTGCAAAAGTTGTAAGGCATACAGTTCAGTCTTGAAATGTATGTAAGGGACTGACCACACGGGAATAGGGAAATTACATATTAACTGAAAATAAAGCTGACTCAGTCTTATGCCACGTGGCTGACCATGCAGGCACATGGAGGCGACCATGTTGCCAGAAACTCCGCCCCTGGTATGAGGGGGGGGCACCAAAGAGCCAATCTGAAGAAGAGAAACACCCCTCCCCCCATGATGTAAACCAAGTTGGACCTTAAGAATGTTTAAAAGGCAGGGATTTTGAATCGAAAGGTGTGCTCTAGGAGACTTTGGGACCTGAGCACCCAACATGTGTTGTAATTAAATTTTCCTACTAATATAGTTATTGTCTTTGTTCTGTGGATTCTTTTTCATCGCCGTAAATTCAACAGACAGGGATCTTTCCCACAGTTTCGTCCTATTCATGTCTGACCCCCTACCCTTCCAGCACATGAATCTGGACTCTTGTTCAGCTTAAATGCTATGTCTCCTCTTAATGGTTGGTTGTTGTTCTTGTTCTCATATTTCCAGATAGTTTTTACCACCAGGGTGACTTGTGTTGGCCAGTATCAGGTTGTCTGCAATCCATTTTTCTGCATTTAGTCCATTGTTTGTTTCATACAAACAAAACTGCGCAGTTGTATGTGATCTTTCTTTTAAATCACCATAAATGTTCAAGCCCTGCATGTATTACTGGAATGAGAAAAAAAACGTCTGCAAGTGGCCTAATGCTTTGAAACATTAGCTGACAAAATAGGTTTTGATTATCTTCAGGAAATTAACCAAATCAAGGTTGCTGTTTTGCAGCCATTCATTTCTGCATAGCTCTGGAATACAGACCTCCCAAAACCATGGGGCAGAAAAAGAGGAAATGAATGTTCAGCTCAGCAAAGTCTTTGCACAAGAATAACGACTGAAAGATAAAACTAACTATAAATACAGTTCAGGTATGTGTGAGAGACTGAAATGTTAATGATTGTTGACTCAAAACAATTGCCCATTTGCAGAGGCAGCAGGGTGCTTTGCTGAGGCCAGGTTTGCACTGGAGGAAGAGGTGAGGTATTGAGCGTGTGGTGGTGAAGCCTCTGGTTCACATAAGACAGTGTGAACATCCACCACCAGGGGCTACAAGCTGGGCTTTGAGCCAGATAAGAGGCAGACTCTGTGGAGACAGGATGGTGCTTTTTATCATGTCAGTTGTCCTCCCTTACATTCACACACACCCCCTATCCCCCGGGGTATGTAGGCCTGAGGGTATTCATCCCTTCTGATGGGGCATAATTGGCTCAACTATACTGATGTGAGAGGCAGCTGTCATGTCTTAGAAGGGGTCATCACAGAATCACAGAATATTCTCAGTTGGAAGGGACCCACAGGGATCATCACATCCAACTCTTAAGTGAACGGCCTATACAGGAATCAAACTCACAGCCTTGGTGTAAACCATCAGACTCCTGAAGAACCCCCAGACTAATTTCTGAGGCCTTCTGTCAGAGGACTGAAAGCTCCCTCCCAGGGGAGGTATCTGGGCCTTCCCACCTAGTCTGAGCGTATATTAACCCATCGGACTGTGTTTCGCAGGCTTCTCCCACCCCAATGGATTATGACTTTGACCATCAGACATTGAAATTGCAACAATCAAGTCTCGTCACAGGATCGTTGGTGGTGATACCCTTTCTTTCTCTTTCTTCCTTTCTTTTCCCTTATACATTTTCTTAAGTGATATTTTTATGTTTTTATATTGCCATATTACTATAGATAATATTAACCAAAACAGCTGCATACCTGTCTTCCATTGCAACTACTGAGTAGTAGATGGATGAAGAAGGTGGATCTAAAGGCTTTTCCACCTGCTTTTATCTGGGATCTCTTAAGTGAATTTGATAATTTCTGCCCAGATCTGAAATGACAGAAGAATAAGTAGAGATAACTGACACATGGGCTACTTCTGCTTATTATGGAAGTTCTATTTTTTATTAGCACATCTCTCACTTTTCTAATTTCTCTATTTTCACTATAAAGCTTCTTTACTATGACATGGAGAATTCTTCCAGTGGCATTAGTGTGTTATCTTTATTGCAGCAGGGGGCTAAGACCTGGTAAATAACATCCATTACCCAACTTGTAAGAGCATTTTTTATTGATTTACTAGACACTTGTATAAGACCCCAGGCTCGCCCTCCGAGCTCATTGAAGGAGTTTTAGTTTAAAAATATACAAGGCTTCAAAAATTCACTTGCAGAATTATTAAAATGGCCTTCAGTTCTTTTATACCTTGAGAGGGCACATGGGAGAAGACGCTACACACATTTTCTCAGGAGGTAAAATAACACACTTTTATTGGTAAACTTAAGAAAATAAGGGAACTTGGCAAAAGTTTAAAGGGCAACATTCAGCCAGAATAAAGCATTCCACAAAGCATTGACTTAAAACCAGATGGGTTGGATTTTGCTAAGTTGTATGGTTTAGCATGTGTTAAGTTACCCAGAATATCAAGAAAGGAGATTTGAAGAATAAGTAAAGTGTGAGAAACAGTCTCTAAATATTCCCCAATTTGTGAGAAACAGAGTCTCGAGATATAATCAGTATTCAAATTGGAATTTATTATATGATAAAAGCAAACAGCATGCTGGGCAACAGAAAGATTCTGCGTGCCTGATAGAGTATTCGACTAACATTTATTCTAGCTACTTCATGCATATTTATTACATGATATACATATACATTTACCATATGTTTATTTTCACAACTAGAGCTAGGTTGTTATCTCTACAACAGTGATAGTTCTCCTATAATTCATACATTCTTAGACTACAAGACTCCTAAAAGTTCATATAATTCATTTTAGGAAAGCAGAGATGGTTTATAGCTTTTGACCTTGATGGTCTTACAAATGGTCTGCTTTATTTCTTTATGGGGGTGTAATTAAGTTTTACAATCTGTTTGTTTTATTCTTTTATTGACATGAATTTATGGCTATGTATATGACAAAAGAAAGAGAGAGAAAAAGAATTATAGCTACCACCTGGAGTCCCATGCAAGTCCAGTTTCCACATGTCCAAATGGTAAAATCCAACCACACAGAGACCGCATGGTTTTGGTTTTATCTGCTCTAGCCTACTGTGGCCACCCCCCCCTCCCCCCAGGTGGGACTTCTGGCCCACTGGCCATTCTGGGGCTCTGGGGCGGAGTGAGGGGCAGTGTGTTAGCCAATCTGAGGCTGGTGTAGGGGCTCCAGGGGGTGTTGTATGGGGCAGTGCTCCTGGGCTGCTTTTGACTGACAGCTGCTCCGGGGCTGCCCAAGGAGGCTCCAAGAGGTTAGGGTATGGAACGGAGCACCACCTCACCTTCCTGAAATTCAACCTGTCTCTTTCCCCAGGGTCTCACAACTTGTTTAAAACAGAAATAGTGCTAGAATATAGAAGAAAAATTACTTCAAGATGTGAACAATTATTAACAAAGAGTAAGTGATGGGGTGAAAATGTAATTTTCCTCTGCTCTTGTACACATGCAATCATGAAGTTCTTAATTTTTTACATTCTACATATTCCATTTATCTGCTCCCAGAAATACTGAAATCAATACCATGTTAATAGTAAAATAAAGTAATTAATCCTTATCTTTTGTCTGTAGTACTCAAGCTCCCAAATGCCTCCAAAATTTAATTGGAATCAAGTATATAAATCCAGTAGATCACTTTTAAAAGATATGCCTAAAATGATGAATATGCAAGTTAATATCCCAGCAAGGTATCTGTGAATTTATGAAACTGGCACCTCAAGAGTAACTGTTTTGTGCAGTCTCTACCCAGAAGCACAAGCATCAGTTTATACTCATTTCGTGTTCAGAAAGTAGCTCTCATGATTCCAAAGAAAAAACACCTTGCAGTATATACCGAAAATGAACTCTACCGAACACAGTTTAGCCCCTTTAGTTGACTGCAGTTTAAACTCCTTGGCTAAAAATCATTAGCCATTTTCTTAGTATAAGCAACTGACAGCAGAAAAAGAAAAAAAAAGTTCTATACCTAGATGTAAAAGGATTCTCTACCTGTGAAATTACAAATCAACGCTACTGTCTATGAGCTTAGTAGCATATAAAAAACCCAGTACTTGCATATTTTAAATCATCTTCAGGTTTTCTGATCTTTTTTCAAATAACAGTCAGCAAGTCTTATACAGTTCACTGAATTTCCCATCCATTTTTAACAGAAAACACAGTTTCTGCAAAGCTCTTCAATCACCTGTTAAATAAACTATTGGTGTAGTCTGTTTTTGGTGGAAACAAAAGTAAATATTAAGTTTCAAGTCAACTTGATGTTATGCGTACTTACTGTAAGTTGCTATGCAGGAGTCATATTCTCATCCTGCTACTGTAGCTCATCAGCATTTTGTTTCTTTTTTTTTTTTATTTTCAGGAAGGCCATTTACTTTGAGGAATCGGTATGATCCCATATGTCGGTATTTTTTTTAAATAAATACTGAAAGAAAAAAGAATCCTCGTCACTTCACGCTCTGCAGCAAATCCGAGCATTGTGCACCTCACCGCTTGCAAAAAATGAACCGGGACAGATGGCCTAACACCAGCTTTTTTATAGACCTTTTCGACACCAAGACAAACACAACGCGTTAATTGCGTTCAGTTTACTCACCGCGGGTGGTGGCACGGAGCCCTTCATCTTGGACTACCAGAGCGGTTCCAAGCCGGACCACCTGTGAAGCCAGTCGGCTGCGTGGATTCGCATCGGTCTACAACCAGCCCGCACACAAACGCGTACACAGCGCGCGCGCGATCATCAAGCCAGCACACGCCGGGCTCACGGGACTGGGGCCCACCCCGCGGCCCAATAGCCGTAAATACCGTAGTGCCTCTAATAGAAGGGAAATATGGGTCGCGCCTCACTGAGCCACCTCAAGGGCTTGTTGCGGGAACGCGTGGGTTCAACCACCCCAGATCCTGCTCCAGAAGAGCAGAACCCCGATAACACTCTGGCTTCGCCCATTTCAGCCCGCCTCTGATGTAGGAGCCCAAGCCAGGCCACTCGACCCCATATGGACCCGCCCGTAGGCACCTTCTACCTGCCCTCCAAGGCACCTCTACCGCTTCCCAGCAGCCCTCAACTCCCGCGGAACTCCAGCGAAAGGTGGGCGTCGCTTTGTTCCCCCGGGCGAGGCGCTAGGGGCCGACCAGCCCCCACCTTGTCGCGGGTGAAAGTGGCCGCCTCAACCGTTACCGTACTTTCCGGCTATGGAACATAGTTCTCCTCACCCACTCCCCACCAATTTTCCTAGCAGAGGTGACCAGACTGAGACCGCAGCGGCCCCGCCCCCGCAATCCATTCCCTATATGGTGTCAGAGAGGGGCGCCGCCAGCCACGCTCCCCTTTCCCACCTGGCGTGCGAGGCACTCTCGGACTTGCGCGCGTGACATCGACATATCGGCAGGGCGTCCCTGCACCAGGAGCGCGCGCGCACCATCCCTCATCAGCGTGCGGAACGAGCCTTCCTCGAGCTATTCTATTTATGTTTATGGCGCCGATTTGTATAAGGCTCCGCACCCCACCGTGGGCGAGGCAGCTGGCACCGCCCCTCGCGGCCATGTAAGGGAAGAGGGGGCGTGACCCAGGGGTGGCTCCCGGTCTTCCTGATGCCGTTTTATAGGGTATATCCACTTCCGCTATCTGCTTAGAAGCAGTGCGATCATGGCGGAGGGTGGTCAACTCCCTTTCCCCCCTAAGCGCCTCTGTTGCAGACCTGGCTATGGCTTGGCATGCAGGCTGGGCCAGCGGGTGGGCGGTACTGAACTCGGCAGTGGGGCGCTCTGCGCCGGACCTTCCTCCGTAGCTGCTCCTGTAGCTGCTGCCGCCGCCGCCCTGGGGCTGCTACCGCTTGGCAAGACTCAGAGCCCCGAGTCTCTGCTGGACATCGCGGCTCGCAAGGTGGCGGAGAAGTGGCCCTTCCAGCAGGTGGAGGAGCGGCTCGAACGGATCCCGGAGCCAGTGCAGCGCAGGATTGTCTACTGGTCTTTCCCCCGCAGCGAGAGGGAGATCTGCATGTACTCCTCCTTCAACACCGGCGCCGAGGATCTCGCTACCGCCCCCGGGGGGGCCGTCGCCGGCACCGCGCCGGGCGGGGGCGCGGACACCCCCGCCGTCGACGAGAACCGCCTGCCTTTTCGCAGGGGCATTGCTCTTCTAGATGGCGGCTGTGTCGATAATGTCCTGCAAGTCGGTGAGTTACCGGCCGGGACCGCGTTGCGGAGCCGAGCCGCGGCCACCTGGACAGGGTGCTGCAGGCCTCCTCAGCCGCGGGTCACCCGCCTGCTATCCGGGGAGCTGCCGCCTCTCTTCCTGCGCGGCCTGGTGGCCGGAGCCACTCCACCTCCTCGGCGCGTGTGGCTGGGGAGCTCCCCCCAGCGGCTTCCCCCCCCCCCCTTCCCCCGCGGTACGGCCTGCACTCTCAGGCTGTAATTCGGGCTGGGCAACTTCCTCTGGCAGTCTCCTCCTCCTCACGTCCAGAATATGGAATAACTCCTTCGCTCTACTCCGTGACGTATCCCCTGCGCCCGCCGCCAACGGTCGGCCGGGTCTCCGACAGGGTGGCCGGGCACGCTGCCCCTCGCCTGTCCCTTCAACTTTCCCGACGCGTTGTGTCCGCTCCCTGAAATCCAGAGTGTGTAATCCCGTTTCGTTCTGCTCCCTCCCAGCTCCCCACATTTGGCAATCCGGGTCATCACTATACTCCGAGCCACAATGGCAATGAGATGCCTCTGCTCCCCCCTCTTCGGGACCGCTGGTGGAAGTGAATCAGCAGAAGGCGGACGACGGGGGGAGGGGGCGGGATGAGCCGCGGTCCAAAATAAACAATTAAAAGAGGATGGGGGCCTCCAGGAGCGGGTATGCGGTGCGGGGGAAGCTGCAAACAAAGGCATTTCTAGGGCGCTGGCAAGTCGGAGGGTGGAGGTGCGATCTGTCCAGGCCCCACTGCTGGGGAGAGGGGAGTGAGTAGATGTGATAGCGGGGAGCTGCTCCAGCTCGGGTGCAGAGGGGCCCACGAATTACTTTAGGATGAGCCCCTCCGTGACAACGGCGAGGTGAGAAGAAAAGCGCTGCGCTTTCTTCTCGTGGAACAATGCTTCCCTCCCCCCTTCCGCTGCTGCTCCCGCACCCAGCGGCCTTCGCCTGCCACTGTTCTTTCCTCTCTGCGGGCTGGCACCCCGGTTAACTACTCTCTACCTCTGTTTAAAGGGCACCGGAGGTTGGTACTCTCCGCCCCGACGGGGGAGGTCCTGCCTATATGTGAGCTGCTCCCCCCACCCGCAAGCAGGCCCCGTTGGGGTGGTGGTTCTGTGGGGAAGGGGTTTATGGCTTCCCCTGGAAACTTCCGTGGGGGGTGCTGCGCTGACGCTTTGTGCGGCCCGGGCGCATTGCTGTGCAGCGGTGTCTCGCGGAGGAGGCGGCGGCGACTGGACACTTTGTTCTCACTTTCACGTTTGTGTTCTTATCGGTTTTCTGCACACACACACATACACCCCCCCCAAAGGGGAAACCGGACAAAAGACTCTTTATTGCTTCTCACTGCCGGCTCGACAATCGGGGCAGGGCAGAACGGTGGCTCCGCGCGGCCGGTCATTCCGTCCCGCCCCGTGCTGGGCCGGACCGTCCTCTGGCGGTGGCTCGGCTCAGCTGTAGCTGCTGCTCGCCTTTTCTTCGCAGTGCCATGGGGGGCTGAGCCGTGCCGAGGTGTGGCGGTAGACGCTGATCCCGGTGCTGTGCCTCAGAGTCGGAGGGTGCTGGGCTCTCCCTCGGCCTTGTCCGCAGCGGATTTCACTTCGCGGGCATCCTGCAAAATTGCCTTCTACTTTCTGAAGGGAAGCTCTGTTGCTGTTCCTGGGTTAAATGCCTTCTGCCTAGGTGGAATTCAGCTTAAGAAGTGTTTTTTTGTTTGGCTGGGGTTTTTTTGGGGGGTTTTTGTGGGTTTTTTTTTGGTTTTTTGTGGGTTTTTTTGTGGTTTTTTGTTTGTTTGTTTGTTTTTTTACTTTTAATTTTTTTTATTCTGGAAATTTTAAGAGAATTTATGAGTTTTAAAAAATTATTATTTTTTTTAAAGTTAACTTTCTTATAACTTTAATCTTTTGGCTTTCTTTTTTTCAAAGGTCGGAGGTGCATCTGTGGTTCCTCAGGACTGGCAAAAACAGAAGTAGGGGCCTTTTTAGTTTGATTGACAGTGCTGAGACTTTTTTTTTTCCCTCTTTTGCTTGCACTTGATTCTCTTTGCAAGCCATGAAGAATGACAGGAGTGCACATAGGGAGGGTTTCTTGGTTGATTACATTAAGCTAGGAATTCACTGTGAAAATAAAGCTAAGGGATGATAAATAAAGATGAAGTCTTCTAGGATGCCCAGTGTGGGCTTGGCTTTGCTTGCTTTCAGCAGTGGAATAGACCTCAATGAGTAGTTGTGAAAGAAAAAAAAGTAATTTTTTTCTTTAGCTTCAAAAGTGGAGTGATGTTGGCAAGGGTCAATGTGAAGAAAGAAAATATGCATAAATAGAACTGAAATGTTGACTGCTACTTCTGGACTCCTTAACTGCATTCTAAACAAATGCTATACCTACTGCTGAAAATACTTTTGGTTGGGTTTGGTTTTGGGATTTTTGTTTGTTTGGGGTTTTAATTTTTTTGTTTGTTTACCTTATATGAGCCTGTTTTGGAAGGCTGCACAAAAATAGTGGAAGCTGGTGATATGAAACATCAATTGTATTGTCAAGGGCATTGCCCAAATGCTTCAAACACTGACAGGCATGGGACACTGTTCCTACTGTATTTAGCACTGGCGCAGCCTCACCTCTGGTACTGTTCTGGGCCCCACAATTTAGGAATGATGTGAAGGTCCTTGAATTGCCCCCAGAGGAGGGCAACAAAGCTGGTGAAGGAGCTGGAAGGCATGTCCTGTGAAGAGCAGCTGAGGACTCTGGCTCTGTCTAGTTTGGAGAAAAGGAGGCTGAGGAGCAACCTCATGGCTCTCCCCAGCTTCCTGCAGAGGGGAAGTGGAGAGAGAGGTGCTGAGCTCTTCTCCCTGGGTTCCAGTGACAGGATGCATGGGAATGGCTCAAAGCTGCACCAGGGGAACTTCAGACTGGACCTGAGAAAGCCTTTTTTTTTTGGAGAGGATGGTCAAACACTGAAACAGGCTTCGTAGAGAGGTGATCAATGCCCCAGGCCTGTCAGTGTTTAAGAGGCATTTGGATAATGCCCTTAATAACCTACTTTAACTTTTGATCAACCTTGACTTGGTCAGGACTAGAATTTTTAATTTTTTTTTAAGGAGAAAATGAATTGTAAACCACTTCACATTCTAGTTCTTAAAACAAGGAGTCTTCTGTTCTATAAAAGTTTAAATTTTTCATTGTTTTGGATCAATTTTCATGTTTCTCACATTTCATTTTTTTCCCTAAATTCAAGGCTTTCCTTGCTCCCAAGAAATTAGTTTCAAAGTTTGCTTTCAGTTTAGGAAAGTACATACATTGGTATGTAGCAATTCTTGAATTTGAGCTACTTGTCATGCCAACAACTGATGCTTTTGTGCGTGTGTGCTCTCTCTGCACTCTAAGAGAGGAACAGTTAATTTAAAGCAATATCTGTGAGGGTAGGCTGAAACAATTTAAAAGTTGGCATTGGACAAATTGGTTTCCTTAAAAATCAGTAACTATTTGCAATGTTTTGCCATATAATTTGCTTTTTTGTAATGAACCTGTTAGATCTCCCAAAACTAGAGCAAGTTTTTGTCTCCTTGAAATTCCAGGTTTTCCTTTTAGTTTACTATCTAAAACTACCTATGTAAAAAACTTCTCTTAACTGAATATGTATGCAGCTCTTTACATGGTTTCATAACCTTCTGTGACCTGTATCACTAGAGATATTGGCTGGTACTGTATGCTGGTTTGCATTCTCCTTCTAGCTACATGCCAATGATGATTTATGTGATGCCCTTGTGATGCATTACCATGCTCTCCTCTGATGAGGTAGCAATATGCATTCAGTCTTTGTTGCCTTAGCCCCACTATTGAAGACAAGGACATCTAAAACACTTGTATGTCACTATCTTAAAATAGATTTTTTCTGACTTAATTCTGCAAATGCATAAACAGACCAGAGGAATGTAGCCTTTTAATAGTACCTAAAGTACAGAGAATTCTTTTGTGGTCAAGTGAGAAGTGGTAAGAGGCCTGCTGTAGGAGCTGAGCAGTCATACAGGATACTTTAATGAATTGTGTCAAATCAGAAATAGACTGAAGTACCTCCTAATGTGGACTTTTTAACCAATGCTTTATTAAACCCTTCTGAAAAATAAAAAATTAAGTGTAAAAGAGGGGAAACTTTAACTGCATTTGAAATATATCTGAAGATAATTGTCATGTGCACCATCACATGCTTTAAGAAGGAGAGCTTAATTTTTAAAATTTATCTATTTTTTATTCTTGTTGCAAGTTTATATTTGACAGTCTTGAAATATCTGGAGATTTTTGCTTTGGAAATGGATGGACAATGACCGTGAAGGTCTAGTGCTAATTGAAAGGATGCAATAAAACAACTCAGCTTAAATTCACACTAGCAGAACTAGCTGATCAGATAAATCAAAAGATCATTTACTAAATTAATGTGCTAAAATTTCAGGTGATTTACTTTTTTTCCTGCTTTATTTAACAATCTGCCTGTTTACATAAGTAATCTTTCATTGTTAATTGGTGTCAGACCTTTAATAAATTAAAGAATTGTCAGAAAAATAAGGGGGGAAATGACACTATAGATAGAAATTTCACAGAAGTGGGCATTAATTAATATATATATTCTTTTTTTACAGAGTTATTGATGTTCAAATGATCATTTTAAAGACTGGGAAAATCAAATGTTGCATAATTGTATGACTTTTAAGAAGTGACACTGAACACATTCTAGGTTTAACTGATAACTGGTTACTGACAGCTGGGTAGTAATGCAGATACAGTGTGGGAACTGTGCAGCTGACTACAATGTTTAATTTATAATGACTAATGGATAAAAAACATTCAACCACTGAGGCACTCAAAATTCAATCGAGACAAATTTACAATCTGTAGTACAATAGAGGATCAAGTTTGCATGTATTCTAATTATTTTTGTAAACTCATGTTAAAAGCAAGATTTTGGGTTAAAGGCTTTTATCATCACTGTCTCTCTCAGGTTTGTTTCCTCATGCTTAAAGTTTGATTCTTTTATACTAGTGACTTGTATTCTCTCTGCATACTAGTGTTCAGCTATGTGTGCAAGGCATAGTGGCAGCACAAACTTCAACAAATTGGCTTCTAGCTTACCCTTGCCAAGAGCAGCTGGTGTGCCTTATTAATATTTGATTTTTACATTGTGTTGATATTTTGACTGGGCCTAAACCTCATAGAGCACCAGTCCACATTCAGTGATTAGTGATGGTATTGATAGTACATTTATGGTAAGTATAAATAAATGTAGGCAGTATGGTCTTCAGGATTTCATATACTTAGGAGCTGGTCACTTTTGCCATTTACCTGAAGTTTTGACCATAAAAGGATGGCAGATAAAATGACTGTGTTAAAAATTCATTAACAAAAATATCTACAAATAATCTTCTGGAAAACATAGGCTAGTCAGCCACATTTTGTGAAGAGCTTTACAGTCAGCTATTGATTACTTGCACAGCAGTTGCCTCAATGAAGCACTTAGTTTTCCTCTCATACTTGAGGAATACAAGTACACTGCTTTGGGAGGGTGACAAAATTTTAATGAAACTCATTTGCGAATTTACAGGGGTGGCCTCTGTAACCACATTAAGCATGACTTGTGCTTCTTCAAAACAATGCCGCTGAGTTGACCAACTTCTAAAAGTTCAAGAACAGGGGAAAAAACAATTAATTTAGACTATTGATTAATATATTAACTAAAGGAGGGTATCCCAGTTTAAATAAGACAAGGGTCTTTTGCTGAGGGTGAGTTAGGAGAAAAAGACCCAAGCTTTCTCTCTAAGCAATTATAAATCCAAAATTAAAAGGCTCCGATTGAAGGAAAAGAACAAATTATGGAAAAGGAAAAAAAAAATAACAGCCCTGTATTAAAAGTATGTGTGTATTAACAGAAACACCAAAAAAACTAAGTAAAACAACCAAACAACACTCTCATACCCACAAATAACCCCTTCAGAAACAAAACTGATAAACCGGCAAAAGGTGAAGTAAACAGTTCAACTTTTGCGCCTTTTGGTGCAATTCCAACCACAGTCAGCAGGGGGCGCCGTCAGATCACCGGAGATGCAGAACTTGTAATGTCCTGTATCAGCCACTGGGTGGTGCTGTTGGATCACCAGAGATGCAGAACTTGTAATGTCTGAAGCCCAGCACGTGGGTACCCCGGTGAAGAAACCAATCCAACCAAAAGGGAACCTTCTTCCCCTTCCTGCACACTGGGAAAGGGAAGAAGGAGAGGGGAAAAGGGACCAGACAATTTCACTTACTCCGGCTGGTCGAGAAAACTGCTTTGCATAGTCCGTTCCCTTTCTCTCTCTTGGCGGGGCTCTGTCCTCTGGGAAAAAAACGATGCAAGGGAAAAAAAAAAACAAAACAAAGGAAAAAGAAAAAGAAAAACCTTCAGGGCAGGAAACAAAAACAATAACTCTTATCTGGGGAGAAAAAAAATTCAGGCAAGACTCCTTGCAGGCTTTGCTGAGGGCAGAGAGCTGGGACCACACGCAGTCCCACCTCCCAACCTCCTTCCAGCCACACAGTAGCCCCCCCCAACTCCTCCCACTTCGTTGCCCAGGAGAGGAGAGAAAAAAGTAACGTGCAAGTCCTTATCTGCCTTGTCTCCGAGGAGACTAATGTCCGGCCATCAGCCATGGAGCTAGGTCTTTTGTTCTCTGAAGTGCTTATCTTGATAGCCAGGGGGGAAGGGAGAAAATTCTTCACCTGACTTAGGAGAGCTAACTAAAACTATGACAGAGGGAAACCTGGAATGCTTTTATTCCAAAATACTGTGCTTTGACCAGTGACAACTGGATGTACTGCTGCTGTTGTATGTGCAAAATGAGTCTCAGTTCCTGAAACCTTGCAAACTGAATAAAATTAGTTTCTTGGGGATAAAATATCAATCCACTGTATTTTGTATCTAGATTTAGTGTAGCTATATCATATAAAGCATGAAACTTCAATTTTGCTTCTTCTAGATCAGAGGGATGGGGATGACAAAATGTGTAACTTTTTTAGCTCTTTGTTATTGAAGATGAGATACATGAGAGAACTGTCAGGCAGCTTTCTTGGTCAAACCTAAATGCATGAATTTATGGAGATGGTTTCAGCTAAATGGGCTACTAATGCATGAATGGTAGGCAGTGACTATGAATGGGACTTGCTGTAACAGATACATTGGCAGGCAGTCTGATGGAATGAGGAAGCTGAGAATAACTTCATTAGTCCTACTTCTAGAAGCAGCATACCATTTAGTTTTACTGTCAGTTTTCAGGGATCAAACTTTACATTGTCAAGTATTCTGTCAATAATGTAAAGACAATTTCTAGGTAGTTATGTAGATGATACTGGGAGCCCCTGGTGGTCTAGTGGTTAAGGGCGCGGCGCTGTCACCGCCGAGGCCCGGGTTCGATTCCCGGTCAGGGACACTCCCCGGGTAGATGGAGCTCGTTAGCCCTGTAAAGGCAATCCATCAACATCCTGAGGACCTCGCTGCCACCATCCAAGCTCGCTTGGCCCCGGCAGATGAACCTTAGGATTAAAGGGTGGGCTCAGTTCCATGCACACTGTGTCTCACCTAAAAAATCCAATGCACAGGCTGGAAGGTGTAAAGACCTTCCCCGGATCTTCGCTTGCGAAGACTGGCCATTATGTAGATGATAAATGTAAGTGGCTGTTTGGTGGTAAGAGTGAAGAAGTATTTAGGATTAATAGGCTCATATAATAAGATATACTTGAAGAGAGATAATAAAATGCTGAGTTTACCTCTATAGATGACAGGCTAGGAAGAGAACTGGGCAAGTGGTGATGCCTGAGATAAGGTAGAGGTCAAAGAGCTCAGTAGATCCCTGAGGAGGCATATTTAAGGAGGATATAGTCTGAATGACTGCTCCCTCTATGTGGTCTGCTTTCAATGGGTATTAGCGAAGGCATGGAAGCTAATTGTTTCATTTTGTAGGAAAAAAATCTAAGCTTTCAAAATGGAAAGCAGGTTGACAAACTGTAATTTAGCTGTCCTGTAGCTTTTGAAATTGTAAAATACATTTAAAGTTATGAAATGGGTGTTTTCTTGCTCTCTTTTTTAACCTTATATCCCAATTTAAATTTTATAAATATTTCCTTTGTGTGTCAGATACACCCTGTTTTTCAGAAAGCACCAACTTTCTATTTGAAGGGTATTTGTTGAACTGAACTTTTTCAGAAGCAGAAGCTATTTCTGTTGGGTCATGGTTGAGACTCCATTACAGTGGTAAAACAGAGCCATTTACTTTTGTACAACTGTTAGAAACAGATTTATTCATAGGGTTAAATGTGCATTGATAAGATCATAGAATATAATGGAATTTCTTTTATTATAAGGTATAGTCAAATTGTGTCTTAATTCTCATCAACAGGCAATAAATGGCTTAATTTTAAGAAGAGCAGGTATGTGTTTTCTATCTTTGTTTTGTTTGTTTTCCCCTCCGTAGTAGTGAATATTTGTGATATCCAGACTTGAGAAAAACTGAGAGGGTGGCTTTTTTTTTTTTCAGGGCTATATGTTGTGCTGACCTGGGAATAAGAATGTTAACCTGGATAAGTGTGAAGAGATGTGAATTGTGAGCATGCACTTCAGTGAATCATGCCTGTTATGAGGTCCGTTTTCCCCTCCCTCCTTAAATAACAAAATGAAGTTAAATAAAGGTGATTATTGAGAAATATTTACTGAAAGGAGGATGTGCAATGAGACACTGATCTGTGATTTTTTTGGAAGTAAAAGGAGAGTCACAAAAGACAGTAAAGGTCAAAACTTCTGAGAGAGGAATTGTCAATTTACAGAAGTGCTGAAAGGTAGAGGAATATAAATCCTGAAGCACTTCCAGAAAAACTTTCCACTGGGGACCTTGATGAGAACCATCCCAGTGTGATGCATTGCACTGGAAGCAGCAAAGGCTCAATGGTAGAATAGCATTCCAGGCAAGTACCTCGTTGTACTCAATTATTTGACAATGGGAGCAAGAAGATGCAGTGGGGCAGGTGATGTTATAACACAGGCACCTCAGGCAGAAGTTACATGTGTGAATGAGGTGGAGGAGTCAGCAGCATGAGTGTAAAAAGAAGTCTGTATCTTAACCTAGCATACATGTAGTTTTATTGGTGGGTGGAGTGTTATCTGTAGCTGTGTTTTGGACCAGGTAGCTTGGAAGGGATAGCATTGCATGTGACCTTGGTAAGGAAATGAATGTTCTGAACCTGGGGATGGGGGAGTGTGGTGTGGTGGAATAAGCGCATCCACCTTTATTGCAGTTCCTGCCATCTGATACTGGTTTGAAGTGCAGTGGGAAGAGTATGTTTGCAGTGTGGGCTGGTGGTGGGACTGCTGCTGAGGTAGCCTGCAATTTAATCTTCCATCAGTAGCTGGATACAAGTACTGGAAGTTTTTAGTAAAACATTCAGCATAGGTTAGGGTTTGACAGGCTCATCCCCTGCAGAGATCAGTGCCATCACACTCTGCTCTCAGCACTGAGTAACTCCTCTTTTACAGGCAAAAGCGCTACCAGGCCTTTGTTCAGTTTGCTTTTCTGTGGAAATGAATATATTTGTGAGCAGGAAGCTGTTGAAGTTTGCTAGTGATATGTGCTCTATTTGTCTAATTGCAGTGTCCAACGAGGTGGTTACAGCTCCTTAGCCCTGACATGGGCATGCTGGTGCAGTGACATAGGTATTAGGAGTTGGTGTTATGATGAAAGGGCCTTTCACAACTTGAGTTGTGTATGTCAACTGTTCAGAGACTGTTGTACTGGCCTACAAAACCTGGATTGTATCATAAAGGTGGTGTGCTGATCAAAGGCTGAGACCAATAGTCTATGGTCTTTGTAAATACAGGTTTAAAGCTAAAATATAAGCTTGATGTCTGTCTTCTTTCTATGGTAACCTTAGGTTGCCTGACAAATATAAATTACAAAAGCCATAAACCTTTAATTTGAGAGAAGTTGAAATTGTATTTCCAGTTATAATTTAGTAGTGTTATCACTCTTCCCCCTCCCTTTTCTATCACATTCCTTGTTGACCAAGCCTGCTGCTGTGAGGAAAGCTGCTGATACAGCAACACAGTGTGGTTGTAACACTTTCTTATGAGTGGGAGTCCTCCAGGAACCCATTTCAGCAAGCTTGCTCCCTCTTGTCACTTGGTGAACTCCTCCAAGGATGGACTATGAAACAGGCTTAAAAAATGTTTTCCACTGTGAAATACTCTAGTCATGAA
Source organism: Myiozetetes cayanensis (assembly GCF_022539395.1). Classification (NCBI taxonomy): domain Eukaryota; kingdom Metazoa; phylum Chordata; class Aves; order Passeriformes; family Tyrannidae; genus Myiozetetes; species Myiozetetes cayanensis. The sequence goes on from NW_026088042.1 coordinate 22,816, forward strand.
TATGGTAAATAAAATAACTGACTCATTTGCTGTGACTCATTTACTGATCTGTTCCTCGCTGTGTTACTCCCATAACAGAAAATACATATTACTGTGCTTATAAACTTGTATTTTGGAAAGTGTTTTCATGATTGTCATTTGCAAACTAAGGCTACTGTGTCATTCACCCTGAAGTTATGTGGTCGCTTTAGGCTGGTTTAAATGCAGCCTGCTGTCCAAGGGATGCTATAGTTCTCAAGCTTGCACCTCATGCCAGGGTTTGTGGAGCTGTGTGGTGAGCCAAACAACTGCCCTGCTTATGAATTCAGATATTGCTAGGTGAATTTTACCTGGTTTATTGGCCAAAAAAGTGCTACTGGTGATTCAAGGGAGACTAGATTACAAGATGAGAGCACTGAGAAGTGCAGGACTAATTTCTGTGTCAGTCACACTTAGACTAGCTTAAAGGGATCATGAAGTTCTGACTGTTGCCTGGGGAAAGGAGACCAAGCTGCTGTGCTTGGAAGTTCACTATTGGCAAAAGGTGGCCTGATTGTTCCAGAGATGGCAGCATGGGCCTTTCCTGAGCTGTGATGTGTGTTGGGCCTGTATGAGTGAGCCATCTTCCACATCTCTTCCTCCATAGTGTTTTTTCTTGTTTCAACACTTTGACCAAGGGACGAGTTCCCCTACCACGCTACCCCAGTGGTTAAAAGCAGCACTAAACTTGCGCAGAACTGGTGGAGGAAAGAAGTGCATTGGAAGCCCTGTTGGACACTGCACAGTTTAAATGAGTCCATCTTCAGGATAAAAATTACTTTCCTTTGTGGTAAAGAGAGATTTAATGGGGTTTTATGCCTGCCTGTCTGGGATAGGATGCTTTGGCTTTCTCAACTGCTTGCACTACAGGGAGATTAAAGCTTATCAATGAGGCTGTTTTGATGTGGATGGATTGATCTGGGTTGCTCACTTCCTGGAGTCCTCCTACAGGTCTGTCTAGAGGATTTTGGCTGTCAGACTCTCAAGATATGTATGAGTGAGAGACGGAGTCCTTAAGTTGTACATAACAGGGTACTTTACCTCTCTTGGTTGTCTCCTGCTAGAAAGGATCCTGCATGACTTCCAACCCTCATTGAAGTGTCCATTTTCCTTCCTAACTTCTGCTGATGGTGTCTGTTGTACATGTTTATCTAGGCTTTTAAACTAAATACTTCACCTTCCTCACATGAGGAAATTTCTTAGTCTATTGTCTTTACTGCTCCATTGTGGCACTGCTAAGAGTCTCCTAAAATTAGATGTCTCCTTTCTGTCAAATTATGTTTTAGGCTGATCACAGGTGTTTAATGTGATACTTTTGTGAACTGACCATGATTTCTGCAAGCCAAGTTTATTAAAGAAGTACCAGCTTGAACTCTAGTCCATTTAGTGAATGAAAAGCAGTCAGCTATATCAGTCCTTCAGTTTTTGTACCAATTAGTTTGTTTTCATGGCTATCTTCCTTTTAACTCCTCTACTTCTACCCCTACTTCCTTTTTGCTATTTTGAAGACATACAGTTGGAGAAACTGGCTGTTCAGAACAGTGTACTGAGCTCTATGAAGTTCTGTTGCTCACATGAAGCTAACAACTAGAAAAAAGAACAAGCTCCACGAGTAATGCAAGGGGTTCTTTAAACACAGTCACAACAAAAGCATTTTGTTTTGAAGCTTGGCTGAGCTATATTCAGTGTAAGAAGTACTATCCCAGGAAGGATGAAGGCTTACAGGACCTGAGTGGGGGAAGAGGAGAGTAGCAGTATTTGCAGGCTTCTTTTATCTTAATGAAATTCTTAAATTATTTCTTCTGCTATGTGTGGATGTGTGTACTTTAATTATTATATTTACACAAATCCAAGATTGTGAAACAGATTCAGGTTAGTCTAGAAAAAGTATTTTGTGTTACATTTTATTTGTAACCAAGTATGTTTTGTCTTTAATCTGGGGAAGACTTTTTTCCTGAGTCAAAAAGCGTTATTTTATTGGAAAGGCATTTAAGAGCCTGGGATTTCTGTGTCCTACGGTTGAGCGAGCCTCCTCAAACCTGCCAAACTTAAAACACAGTGGGTTTGATATTTCTTAAGGAACAGACAGCTCACAGTGGATGTTCTCATCGCAACTCTGGGGTTGAGTGAAAACCAGTCTATCATGAAAAAAACAGGAGAACTTAACTAGTTCTTTGTGTACAGACTTGCTTACAAGTTCAGAATTTTGCAGAACTGGTTAAGGAATCCTGACTTTTACTTGCCATCCTTTCCAAAACCCCCTAGAAGCCTTATGTAAATACCTTCACACCAGCTTAAGGTGAGAATGCTGTCTGGTGCATGGCCAGAAGCTGCTTGCTGTAACTTCCTCTCTTTGGACCTTCATCTTGCACCTTCCCAAAGGACAGCAGATGGATTGCTTTCCAGTAACTGTTGGGAGACTGTCCATGGGGCAATTTTTGTAGAGTGATAAATGTGCCATGCCTTTGCATAGTCTTTGTTGCTGCAATAGGTGTGAAGTTATACAAGGTTGTTTGACCTAGTAGAGAAGTCTAAGACAACTCTCAGGTTTTTAATTTTGAAGATATGAGGAAGATGTCATACTGGGTTCAGATAACTACTACTATTAAAATTGTTTGGGTTTATCCACTTTGGTGTTATTTGAATTCAGGCCAGTGAGTTCCTGACGGTTTCTGGTGGGTTGACCTTGCCTGGCTACCAGATCTCCACCAAAGCTGCTCTCTAACACTCTCCTCCATAACTGGATGGGGAGAGAAAATATAATGAAAGGCTTGTGGGTTGAGATAACAGGGAGAGATCACTCACTGATTACTGTCATAGGCAAAACAGACTTGACTTGGAGATAACAGTTTAATTTATTGCCAATCAAATCAGAGCGGGATAATGAGATATAAAAAACAAATCTTAAAACACCTAACCCCACCAATCCCTTCTTCCCAGGCTCAACTTGACTCCCAAATTCTTTACCTCTTTCCCCTGAGCACCACAGGGGGATGGGGAATGGGGTCAGTTCATCACACATTGTCTCTGCTGTTCCTTTCTTTTCATGCTCTTTCCCTGTTCCAGAGTGGGGTCCTTTCCATGGGAGACAGTCCTCCACAAACTTCTCCAACATGGGCCCTTTCCACAGGGTGCAGTCCTTCAGGAACACACTGACCCAGTATGGGTCCCTCATGGGGTCACAGGTCCTGCTAGGAGCCTGCTCCAGCATGGGCTCTCCATGGGGTCACAGATTCCTTCAGGGCACATCCACCTGCTCTGGTGTGGGGTCCTCCATGGGCTGCAGGTGGATGGATCTCTGCTCTACCATGGACCTCAATGGGCTGTAGGGGTGTACAGCCTGCCTAACCATGGTCTTCTCCATGGGTTGCAGGGGAACCTCTGTTCCAGCACCTGGAGCATCTCCTATCTCTCTTTCACTGAACTTAGTGTCTGCAGAGTTGTTGCTCTCATATTTGATCTTCTGTCCTGGCTGCTGTTGTGCAGCAGTTTTCCCCCCTTCTTAAATATGTTATTGCAGAGGTGCTACCACCATTGCTGATTGGCTTAGCTCTGGCCAGTGGTAGGTCTGTCTAGGGGCTGGTTGGCACTAGCTCTGTCAAATATGGGTGAAGCTTCTGGCATCTTCTCACAGAAACCACCCTTGTAGCCCTCCCTGCTACCAAAACCTTGCCACGAAAGCCAAATAGAGAGTTATGCTGTGCAGGTGGCAGGTTTAGTTCATCCAGCACTATCTTTAGATATGTTCATCTTTAAAGATAAAATTGTGTGCAGACTAGGAGATGTGACTCATGAAATTACTTTCACCACACATTTTCTGCTAAATGTACCCCAGAAGATCTTAGAGTGCATCAAGTGCTTTGGTAGACTTCCATCAAGTTGATGCAAGTACTGGGTCTGTTTTAGCTAAGAATACTTGGACAGAAACAACAGGCACAAAATTGACTCATCTGAGTCTTTAAGAGGTACCCTTTAATAGTATCTTCCCAAGAATAACACTGTACCAGGTATTAAAGCAAAGAAAAGATTTTTTTTTTTTTTGTGCGTAATGATTGAAACCTTGTCTATTGGGAGGTATCAGAATATTCTTTGCTGGAATCATCTTTGTAACCCTCTGCTGGACTTACTCCAGGTGAGGCTGACTGGCCTATAGCTCCCTGAGTCTTCCTTCCTGCCTGTTTTGAAGACTGAGGTGACGTTTACTTTCTTATAGTCCTTAGGCACCTCTCCTGATCTCCACAAACTCTCAAAGATGATCGTGAGTGGCCTAGCAATGATGCCTGCTAGTTCCCTCAGCATTCGTGGATGCATCCTGTCAGGGCCCATGGAGTTGTGGATGTCATGTTTGACTAAAAGGTCTCTAAACCATATCTCCTCAACCAAAGAAAAGCCTTCCTTCCTCCAGACCTATGCTGGCCTTGGCAGTAAAGACTGAAGCAGAGAAGGTGTTCAGTACCTCTGCCTTCTCTGTGCACTCCGTTGCAAGGGTCCCTGTTTCATTCAGTAGTGGGCCCACATTATCCTTAGGTTTCCTTTTTGTTATTGATGTATTTGAAGCAGCACTTCTTGTTGTCCTTGACATACTTGGCCAGATTTAATTCCAGATGGCCCCTGGGCCTTCCTTGTTGCATTTCTGCATACTCTGACAACATCCCCCCTGTGGTGGTTTTGACCCTGGATGGATTTCAAATACCCACCAAAAACCACTACATTCCCCCTCCCTCTGCAACTCCACATAGGAGAGAAAAAAAAACAGCTGAGGATTCCTAAGTAGAGATAAGAACTGGGAGACTTGCTTACTGACAGGCAAAACAAACTCAAAGTGGGGATAGAATTTAAATTTATTGCTAACAAGATAAAAGCCAAAAAGCAAGAAATAAAACAGTCTTAGAAACACCTTCCCCTCCCCCCCACCTTTCTTCCATGCTCTCCCTCCTCCCCCTCCAGCAGTGCAGGGGGACAGGAAAGGGGGGGGGTGATGTCAGTTGTTGAGTCCATCTCTTGGACAACAGCTCTTCTCATTTTGCTGTCCCGTAGGTCACTCCTTCATGGAATGCAGTTGGGTCTCTGCACTCTGAAGGTCTTCCATAGTCTACAGGGGGACACCTGTGTCACTATGGTCTTCACCACAGGCTACAGGGGGGCCACAGCTCTAAGTCCTTCCCCTGTTCCCGTGGAGGTCCCTCCCACGGGAGACAGTCCTTCATGGACCTCTCCAACGTGAGTCCACCCACCCCTCGGGCAGCAGTTCTTCCAAATCTGTTGTCCCAAGGGTCACATCTCCATGGGGGTGCAGTCCTTCACAGATAAGCTGTATTGACATGGGTCCCCCACAGGACCATGAGTCCTACCTGAGAAAAACTTGCTCCAGCGTGGGCTTCTCTCTCCATGGACCACAGGTCTCCAGCAGGTACCTATCGCGGAGGGGGTTAACCCCGTGAACAGACCCTCGGGCACACTTTGTATAGGAAACGGGCACACACAGGTAGGTATGTGACCCACAAAATGGCGTTTATTAAAACAAGATGTCAGTTTATATAGAGGGGAACATGGAAGAGTCTGGAACAAAGGAGGGATTCTTCCTAGGAACATCAAATCCTAAGGTTTAGTGATAAGGGGAAATGGAGGGATTGGCCGTAGGGATATGTCCAGCCATCTAGGGAGAGGGGGAGTTAGGGAAGGAAGGGAAGGAGGGGTCTGTGGGTACAAACAGGGGAGTTGTACAGAAGTTTATGAGGCTGCATCCTGTAGCTGGGTCTCTAGGCAACCCCTCGCAGCTGCAGTTGTCAGAGGACTTAAACTTCTTCCTCTGAGGTTTCTTCGCAGCCCCTCTGCATCTCTCTCCATTCTCTGTAGGCCTCTACTGGTCCACCTCCGACAGGTACCTTGTTCCATCTTGGGCCTCCCACCGGGGATCACAGCCTCTTTTATGCATCCACCTGCTCCAGCATGGGCTGCAGGGGGGGGTCTCTGCACCCCAATGGTCTTCCACAGGCTGCAGGGGCCTTGGCTCTGAGTCTCTCCCCTGCTCTTGGCGGGGGAAGGGGGAGGAAGGCCCCCCTTCCCTCCCCCTGCTGCACTGACCTTGGTGTCTGTCTGTTATCCCATGTTCTCAGTCCTCTCTTCTCAGGCTGGAATTTCTTCTGTGCCACAACTCCTCCCTTCCTCTGTTCTTAAATATGTTATCACAGAAGCACACTCATTGGCTCAACCTTGGCTAGCAACAGGAAATCCCTCCTGGAGCTGGTTATCATTGGCTTTTCATAGGACAGTGGAAGCTTCTAGCAGCTTCTAACAGAAGCCACCCCTCTATCAAAACTCAGCCACATAAACATCTCATGGCCTGTCCCTGCTTTCACCTCATGTGTGTCTCTTGCTTATGACTGGGTTTTGGCAAGAGTTCCTTTTCATCCACACAGGCCTCCTAACCCTTTTGCTCACTTTCTTGCCAATGGGGATGCACCATTCTTGAACCTGGAGGGAAGTGATGCTTGAATATTGACCAGCTCTCTTGGACCCCTCTTCCCTCTAGGGCATGTTCCAATGGGATTCTTCCAAGAAGATCCCTGATTCTGCTGCTAGTAGGATGTCATCCATGTAGTGATACGGGACGGCCTCTGGAAACTGTTGCCGGATTGGTGATAAGACGTCTGCAATGACTCTCTGGCAGACAGAAGGGCTATTTTTCATACCCTGTGGTAAGACTGCCCAGCAATAGCAATGAGAAGGCTCTTCTGCATTAGTGGAAGGCACTGTAAATGAAAATCTGTGAGAGTCTTTAGGGTTTAACTTGATGTTAAAAAAACAGTCCTTGATATCAATAATAACGATAGGCTGATTAGAGGGCAGCATAGTTGGTGAGGGAAGCCTTGGTTGGAGAGCTCCCATGGGCTCTATTATTTTATTAAGTTCTCTTAAGTCCCGTAGCAGTCTCCACTTTCCACTGGTATGGTGAAAATGGGGAAGTTCCAGGGGCTGTCAGTTGGCACAATATGTCCTTTTGCAAGTTGTTAATTTACTAACAGTTTGCCTTGCCGCAGTTTTTCCCTTTTTAGGGGCCACTGGGATACCCAGATGGGCTTGTCTGAGAGCCATGTGAGGGCGGGAGACTGCGGCTCTCCAGTGGCCTCAAGGCTAAATTTGAGGTAGTGAGATGGATGTTCCATTGTCCTATTATATCCCTCCCCCAGAGGGTCATTGGAATATTAAGGACATAGGGCCTTGTTGAAGCAGTTTTACATTCTGGTCCTTTCATCAGTAAGGTGCAGATACTTTGGAGTGGTGTTTGAGCTCCTCCTACCCCTTTGATGTCGATATAGGGCTTTGTGGTGCTCCACTCCTTTGGCCCATCTGTTTCTGCAAAGATGGTGATGTCTACTCCTGTGTCTATAAGACCTTTAACTTGAACACACTGGTTAGAGTTGGGGAAAAACACAGAACAGGTTAGCATTGGCCGATCAAGCAAAATAGACTGTGTCCATTGAACCAGAGGCACAGAGTCTAAGGTGTTTTCCCCCATCTCAATAGGGGTTAAATTGGCAATAGGTGTGTCTGTGTCAAGCTCCACAGGTGGAAACAGAGTTTTTACAGTCACTTCTATTACCTTTGGATTATCCATAGTTACTGGTTGAGGTAACACTGTTACACCTGTTTCAGTTGAGGTAGTAGTTCCAGTTAAGATGTATTGTCCATGAGGTACTGGTAAATTACCAGTTGGTTTCACAATAATTGTTTGGTAGTCATCACAGCTTATGGTGACTGGGTGGGGAGATGCTAATTCCACCCTAGAGATACCTGCCTTGGGTGATTGTTTGGGAGTGGGGGGAGCAGGTGGTTGTGTGTGATTGAGGGGTAGTTTATATCATAGTGCCCTCCTAAGTGCTCAGTTCCCCATTTTCCAGAACCGGGGTCAGCTTTTGTGCAGCTCTTGGTGAAAGTGGCCTCCCCTCTCTGTCAAAAAGCGATCTACGATCACTTGCCCAGTGTAATCCCTTTTTGCATTGGGGACACAAACTAGGTGGTACTGTAGGGACTCTTTTCAGATGAGGGCAGTCCTTTTTAAAATGTCCTGCTTGTTTGCAATAGTGACAAGTAGAAACTGTTTGTTGGTGTTGAACTACCATGGCTTCAACTTGTGGGGATTTATTGGGGGTATTAGGTGTCACATCTCGGCATGCTTTAACCATATCCATCGGGCTAGGATCCCAGACTGTCCTTAAGATGCGTTGACATTCCTCCTTTGCTTGTTCGATAGCTAGTCTCTGGAACATAGAATCTTGAGCCTCTGGATGTTTAAATTATTTTGCGAGAGCATCCTTTAATCTCTCAGCAAAGTCCATGAAAGGCTTTGTCACTTTTTGGCGGATTTGTGATTGCATCAAAAGCTAAGAACTTAGATCTTTGCAATTTGTTTAAAGGGATTGTGGTTTGGGCTTGATTAGAGGAATATGGCCCAGTGCCAAACATCATACTAATTGTATCGTCAATTGGGATACCTGTGGTAGGAAAAATCTGTTCCACATGCTTGCAGATTAAAGCTTTCCACTCTTGCAGAAAAAGAGTGTTTTGCATTTTTGTTAAAAATGCCTCTGATAACATTTGTATATCATTTGGAGTGAGGTTGTAAGCTCCAAATAAGGACCTCAGAATCTGTAGTGCATAGGGTGAGCTGAGGCCATAATCGGCTATTGCTTTTTTTGTATCTTTAAGGATTGGAAGTGGCAACGGATTCCATTGTCCTTAGGGGGGGCTTCAAATTGCCGTATGTTAATTGGGAACACCACACGGCTGGTACAAACAGGTCCAGAAGATTCTTAAAACACCTGGATGACAACTTGGCAGCAACCTCAGGTGAACAAGGGGTGTGTCCAGGACCATTTGCAGGTGATTTAAACAGCTTTAGGGAGGGTGGGGAACAGGAGTAGGGAAATAGGGGTGTGTCATAGCAGTTTGCATCACAGTTTATGCAGGCAGGGGGTGACCAGGAAAGGTGCAGCTAACCTCCTGGTTCCTGGTAGTGAGTTGTGTGGTAGTGTTTTTTGTTTGTGGTTTTCTGTTGCTTTTTTTCTTCCTCCCCCCAATTTGACTAGATCCAACAATGGTTTACAAATGGTCTGTAGTGGGTTTCTGTGGCTGGGTTTTGGTAGTAGGGGGGCTACAGAGGTGGCTTCTGTTAGATGCTGCTAGAAGCTTCCCCTGTCCTGTGGAGGCAATGTGAGCCAGCTCCAGGACAGACTTCCTGCTGCTGGCCGAGGCCAAGCCAATTAGGAGTAATAGTAACGCCTCTGTGATAACATATTTAAAAACAGATTGTTGCGCAGAGGAGAAATTCCAGCCAGGGAAGAGCAGAGTGAGAACATGGGAATAACAACATAGACACCAAGGTCAGTGCAGAAGGAGGGGGAGGAGGTGCTCCAGGTGCCAGAGCTGAGGCCCCTGCAGCCCATGGAGGACCATCAGGGTGTAGACACCCACCTGCAGCCCATGGAGAAGCCCACGCTGGAGCAGGTGGATGCATGAAGGAGGCTGTGACCCCGTGGGAGGCCCAAGATGGAGCAGGGTCCTGCCAGAGACTTGCAGCCCATGGAGAGGGAAGCCCATGCTGGAGCAGATTTTTCCCAGGGAAGGACTTGTGGCCCCTGGGGGGGGACCCATGCCAGTACAGCTGTGGTGGGTTGACCTTGGCTGGATGCCAGGTGCCCACCCAGCTGCTCTATTACTCCCCTTCCCAACGGGACAGGGGAGAGAGTAAGGTGGATTAAAAAAAACAACTCATGGGTTGGGATAAGGCAGGTTATTTAAAGCAAAAAACTAAAGCGAAGCTTGCGCGTGCAGGAACGAAAGATAGCATGGTTTATTCTCTACTTCCCGTGAGCAGCAATGATTGGCCACTCCTGAGAATCAGGACTTCAGCATGTGTGGTGGTTTCTCAGCAGGGAGCCATTAGACAATGAATGCCTGCCCTCCTGCTCCTTGCCTTAGCTTTTATATCTGAGCTGACGTCATATGGTATGGTATATCCCTTTGGTCAGTTTGGGTCAGCTGGCCTACTTGTGTCCCCTCCCCGGATCTTGCCCTCAATTGAGGAAGGAATGTTACAGTACTGATGCTGTGCTCAGCAGTAGCCAAAACACTGGTGTGTTATCAACACCTTTCTAGCTACCAATGCAAAGCAGAGCACTGTGAGGGCTGTTTTGGGGAAATAAACTCCATCTCAGCCAGACCCCATACACAGTGAAAAGGCTTTGCTGCTGCTGTCATCAAGAGTGTGGTACCCTAGACATGATCCCCCAAGAAGGATGTAGCTGTCCAGGTCACTGGCTGCAAGGGAGTGCATGCGCCTGGTGTTAGTACTGGAGGACAGTGCAAAAGACACCTGTGTGCAGTGTGAACAGGTGAATGATCTACTGTCTAGTGGCAGTGTTTAAAGAAGAAGTGGAAAGGCTAAGGAGTATCAGGGAGAGTGAAAGGAAAATAGACTGGTGGAGTTACACCCTTCCAACCCTGAGAGAAACTCATTAGGAGTCAGAGATGCCCTGCCCCTCTTGCCATCAGGCAGAAGGAGGAGACCTAGTAGATGGGGGGAAATGGAAACAGGTCCCTGCTTGGGGAGGTAAAAGAATTCCCTCCTGATCCCCATCGCCTTCCCAGGTGTCCTTACAGAATAGGTATGAGGTCCTGGATCTAGAGGGTCAGGCAGATGACACTTGAGAAAAAAATCTGTCTGGAGGGTCTCCCAGTTGCACTCCATCAGGCGGATGACAACCTCAGCTATTAAGAAGAAAAGTAGTTGTAGTAGGTGACTCCCGAGGGGAACTGAGGGCCCTGTATGCCAACTGGACCCATCCCACAGGGAAGTCTGCTGCCTCCCTGGGACCCAGGTAAGGGATATCACCAGGAGACTCCCTGAACTAATTCAGCCCTCTGATTATTACCCGCTGTTGGTTGTCCAGGTTGGCAGTGATTAGGTTGATAAGAGGGGAACCAGGGTAATTAAAAAGGACTTCAAGGCTCTGGGTTGACTGCTTGATGGAACAGGAGTGCAGGTGGTGTTCTGCTCAATTTCTTTAGTAACAGGGATGAACGGTGAAAGGAACAGGAAAACCCACGACATCAATAAGTGGCTTAAGGACTTGGTGTCATCAGCAGAATTTTGGGGTTTTTGATCATGGGACAATTTTTATGGCACCAGACCTGCTAGAGTCAGATGGGCTTCATCTATCTAGCATGGGCAAAAGGACTCTAGCCTATGAGTTGACAGGGCTGATTAAGAGGGCTTTAAGCTAGGTTTGAAGGGGGAAGGGAATGAAACCAGGCTCTCCAGAGATGAGCCTAAGGGTGATAAGCCAGAGTTAGGGGTGAAATCAGCAGCCCAGTTGAACTGCACATACACTGATGCATGCAGTATGGGCAACAAACAAGAGGAGCTGGAAGCCATCGTGCAGCAAGAAAGCTATGACATCACCATCAAGGAAATGTGGTGAGATGACTCATGACTGGAGTGCTGCAATAGATGGTTACATGCTCTTCAGAAGGGACAGGCAAGGTAGGAGGGGTGGCTCTGTATATTAGGGAGTCTCTTGACTATAGAACTTGAGGTTAGTGAAGATAAGGTGGAGTGATTATGGGTAAGAATGAGGGGGAAGGCCAACAAGTCTGACATCCTGGTGAGTGTCAGTTATAGACCACCCAACCAGGATGAAGAGGTGGATGAATTATTCTATAAGCAGCTGGTGAATGTTTCAAGATTGCCAGCTCTTGTTCTTGTGGGAGACTAACCTGCCAGATGTCTGCTGGGAACTCAACACAGCAGAGAAGAGGCAGTCTGGGAGGTTCTTGAAGTGTGTGGAGGATAGCTTCTTGTCACAACTGGTGAGCAAGCCTACCAGGTGTGGGGCCCCTCTAGACCTGCTGTTTACAAACAGAGAAGGGCTGGTGGGAGATGTGGTGGTCAGAGGCCCTCTTGGGATACTGGTCATGAAACAATAGTTTTCAATACTTGGTGAAACAAGGAGGGGCATCAACAAAACCTCTATGCTGGACTTCCGGAGGGCAGACTTCGGCCTATTCAGGATGCTGATTCAGAGAGTACCTTGGGAAACAGCCCTTAAAAACAAAGGGGTCCAGGAAGTATGGACATACTTCAAAAAAGAAATCTTGAAGGCACAGGAGCAGGCTGTCCCTATGTGCAGGAAAACGAGTTGATGGGGAATCCGACTGGCCTGGCTGGGCAGGGAGCTTTTGCAGGAACTCAGAGAAAAAAAAAGTGTTTATCGCCTTTGGAAAAAGGGGCAGATAACTCAGGAAGTGTTTAAGTATGTCATTAGATCATGCAGAAAGAAAATTAGAAAGGCGAAGGCATAATTTAAACTTAATCTGGCCACTAATGTAAAGTATAATAAAAAGTGGTTTTATAAATACATTAATAGCAAAAGGAGGGGCAAGGAAGACCTCCATTCTTTATTGGATGTGGGGGGAATAAAGTTACAAAAGATGAGGAAAAGGCTGAGGTTATTAACACCTTCCTTGCCTCAGTTTTCAACAGTAAGACAGGTTGTCCTCAGGACAACAAGCCTCCTGAGCTGGTAGACAGGGATGGGGAGCTGAATGGTTCCCCTGTAAACTAAGAGGAAGCAGTGACCTGCTGAGCTACTTAGATGCTCACAAGTTCTGTGGGATCATATGGGATCCATCCTAGGGTGATGAGGGAGCTGGCAGAGGAGTTTACCAAGCTGCCCTCCATCATTTATCATCAGTCTGGCTAACCAGGGAGGTCCCAGATGACTGGAAGTTGGCCAATGTGACACTCATCCATAAGAAGGACCAGAAGGAGGATCCGGGAAACTACAGGCATGTCAGCCTGATTTTGGTGCCCAGGAAGGATATGGAACAGATTGAGTGAGATAATACGGCACCTACAGGACGGCCTGGGGATCAGACCCATCCAGCATGGATTTAGGAGGGGCAGGTCCTGCTTGATCAACATGATCTCCTTTTATGACCAGGTGACCCACCTGGTGGATGAGGGCAAGGCTGTGGATGTGTCTACCTGGACTTCGGCAAAGCCTTTGACACTGTCCCCCATAGCATACTCCTGGAAAAGCTTACAGTCCAAACTTGGACAGGTACACCCTTCACTGGGTTAAGAACTGGCTGGATGACCGGGCCCAGAGAGTGGTGGTGAACGGTGCTGCATCCAGTTGGTGGCTGGTCACTAGTGGTGTCCCCCGGGATCAGTGTTGGGCCCAGTCCTTTCTAATACCTGGATGAGAGGATTGAGTGTACCATTAGTAAATTTGCACATGACGCCAAGTTGGGTGGGAGTGTCGATCTTCTGGAGAGTAGGAGGGCTCTGCAGAGGGACCTGGACAGGCTGGATAGATAGGCTGAATCCAACAGTATGAGGTTCAACAAGACCAAGTGACAGGTCCTGCACTTTGGCCACTACAGGTTTAGTGGCTGGACAGTGGCCAGGCAGAAAGGGACCTGGGGGTACTGATTGACAGCAGGCTGAACAAGAGCCAGCAGTGTGCCCAGGTGGCCAAGAAGGCCAATGGCATCCTGGCCCATATCAGGAATAGTGTGGCCAACAGGACCAGGGAAGAGATTCTTCCCCTGTACTTGGCACTGGTTAGGCAACACCTTGAGTACTGTGTCCATTTCTGTGCCCCTCAGTTTAGGAAGGATATTGAGATGCTGGAGTATGTCCAGTGAAGGACAACGAGGCTGCTGAAGGGTCTAGAACACAAGTCCTATGAGGAGTGGCTAAGGGAGCTAGGGGTTGTTTAACCTGGAGAGGAAGAGGCTCAGGGGGGACTCTACAACTACCTGAAATGAGATTGTAACTGAGTGGTGGTCAGTCTCTTCTCCCAGGCAACTAGCAATAGGACAAGATGACATAGTCTTAAACTGCACCAGGGGAGGTTTAGGTTAGACATGAGGAAGAATTTCTTCATAGAAAGGGTGTTTAGATGTTGAATTGGGCTGCCCAGGGAGGTGGTGGAGTCACTGTCCCTGGAGATGTTTAAGGAAAGGCTGGATGTGCACTTAATGTCATGGTCTAGTAGACAAGGTAATGTCAGGTCATAGGTCGAACTTGATGATCTCAGAGGTCTTTTCCAACATAGTTGATTCTGTGATTCATGGTACAGGTACTAAGGGAGCCAATTAGAAAAGGTGCCCTCCTTGGTTTGTTGACTGTTTACAGAGAGGGGCTCATGACTGAAGTGGCGATTGGTGGCTATCCTGGCCACAGCAACCATGAAACAGTGGTGTTTAAAATCTCTTGACAGAAGGAAAAATGCCAGCAAAACCTCAACCCTGGACATGAGGAGAGCAGACTTCAAGTGGCTCACCAAACAAGCTAGTAAGATCCCCTGAGAAAACACTGTTTAAGGTACCAGGGTTAATCAGGACTGGTCAATTTTTAAGCACCACCTCCTAACAGCACAGGAGCAGGCAATTCAAAAATGTTGCAAGTCAAGCAGATGAGGCTAAGCAGGAATCTTCTTCTGCAGCAAAGGCAAAACAGGAAGGTGTATGGCCAGTGGAAATAAGGTCAGGTGACATAGGAGGAATACAGAGATGTTGCTTGCCACTGTAGGGAGAAAATTCATGCAGCCAAACCTCAATTAGAGCTGAAGCTGGGTAGTACTGCGGGGGAATATAAAAATGTTTTTTAAATACGTTAATAGCAAAAGGCAGCGCAGAAATAATATCAGCCCGTTACAGGATGAGGATGGTCACCTCACAAACAGCAGCATAAACAAGGCAGAGATGTTTAAGGGTAGTAGTGGGTTGACCTTGCCTGCCAGCCAGGTGCCCACCAAGCCACTCTATCACTCCCCTTTCCCAGCCGGACAAGGGAGAGAAAATAAGATGGAAAGCAGCTTGTGAGTTAAGGCAGTTTACTAAAACAAAAGTGAAAGCGTGTGTACAAAAGCCAAGCAGAAAAAAATAAAAAAGGTTAATTCTCTACTTCCCATCAGCGAGTAATGTCCAGCCATATCCCAGGAAGCAGGGCTTCAGCATGCACAACAGTTTCTCAGTAGGCAGGCACTGTAAGCAATGAATGCCCTCCCTTCCTGCTACTTTGCTTAGCTTTTATATTTGAGCTGATGTCATATGGTATGGAATATCCCTTTGGTTAGTTTGGGTCAGCTGGCCTGGTTGTGTCCCCTCCCAGGATCTTGCCCTCGATTGGGAAAGGAATGTTGCAGTGCTGATGCTGTGCTCAGCAGTAGCCAAAACACTGGTGTGTTATCAACACCTTTCTAGCTACCAATGCAAAGCAGAGCACTGTGAGGGCTGTTTTGGGGAAATGAACTCCATCTCAGCCAGACCCAATACACTTTCTTTGCCTTTGTCTTCAACACCGATGATGGGCTAAGGGGGTCCCAGAACCCTGAGCTGGAGGACCATGACTACAAGAATGGTCAACTCCCAGTCGACCCTGAAATTGTGTGGGATCTGCTGGTCCAGCTGGATCCCTTTAAGTCAATGGAGCCTGATGGGATTCATCGGAGAATAAAGTGCTGGCTGATGTCATTGTGAGGCCTCTCTCAATGATTTTTGACTGGTCTTGGGATCTGGAGGGGTCCCAGTTGACTGAAAGCTGGCAAATGTCCCAATTTTCAAGAAGGGCTAGAAGGATGACCCTGGAAACTACAGGTCTGTCAGTCTCAATTCAGTGACTGATAAAATTATGGATAAGATTATTCATGGCTTCATGAGGGGCAAGTCCTGCTTGTCAAATTTAATTTTCTTTTTCAACAAAGTAACCCACCTAGTTGATCAAGGGAAACCAGTTGATATAATATTTTGGATTTCAGTAAAGCTTTTGATACTGTCTCTCACAGGATCCTTCTGGACAAACACTCCAACACACAGCTGAATAAACACATGCAATGGGTGAGCAACTGACTGACGAGTCAGGCGCAAAGGGTTATATTGAATGGGGTAATATCAGGCTCTGTGCTTTTCAACATCTTCATAAATGACTTGCATGCAGGACTGGAAGGGATACTAGGTAAGTTTACCAGCTATACTAAATTGGGAGGAGCTGCTGACTACTTTGGAGGCAGAAAGGCCCTGCAGAGAGACCTGGACAGATTAGAGGGCTGGGTAATAACCAACCATATGAAGTTTAACAAAGACTCGTGCCAGATTCTGCACCTGGGATGGGGCAACCCTGAATGTACATACAGACTGGGGAGCAAGAAGCTGGAGAGCAGCACGGTGGAAAGGGACCAGGGGATCCTGACCAATCGCAAGTTGAATATGAGTCAGCAGTGTGCCCTGGCAGCCAGGAGGGCCAACTGCGTTCTGGGGTGCATCAGGCACAGCATCGCCAACCAGTCAAGGGAGGTGATTGTCCTGCTCTACTCTGCGCTGTTGTGGCCTCACCTTGAGTACTGTGTGCAGTTTTGGGCACCACAATATAAGAAGGATCTAAAAGCTATTAGAGAGCATCCAAGGGAGGACCATGAAGATGGTGAAGGGCATTGAGAGGAAGCCCTATGAGGAGCGTCTGAGGTCACTTGGCTTGTTCAGCCTGGAGAAGAGGAGACTGAGGGGAGACCTCATTGCAGTCTACAACTTCCTCACAAGGGGAAGCGCAGGGTGAGGCACTGATCTCTTCTCTCTGTTGACCAGTGACAGGACATGAGGGAATAGCATGAAGCTGTGTTAGGGGAGGTTTAGGTTAGATATTAGAAAGAGGTTCTTCACGCAGAGGGTGGTTGGGCACTGGAACAGGCTCTCCAGGGAAGTGGTCATAACATCAAGCCTGCTAGAGTTCAAGAAGCATTTGGGCAATGCTCTGAGGCAGAAGGTGTGATTCTTGGGAATATCCTGTGCAGGGCCAGGAATTGGACTTCAATGATTCTTGTGGGTGCCTTTCAATTCCATATATTCTAAGATTCTATGATTCTATGACATTTATTTCCATTACCTCACTAACCGGCGGATCCCCAAAGCAACATCTGGACAGAGGTACACAAGTGAAGACGCAGGCACCATTAAACTCCGACTATGCTACAGGATCACTGGCTGCTGTTCACACATGCTCATCAAGAGGTATTCCCAGCTGCAGGGTCACTTGATCAATTTAAAATCCTCATATTATAATGGCATTCTGAAGGAGCTGGCAGCCCATGCATTGACAGATGCACTCTTCGCCAGGTAAAAACTGGCTGGAGGGCCAGGCCCAGAGAGTGATGGTGGATGGTACCATATCCAGTTGGCGGACAGTCACTAGTGGTGTTCCCTAGGCCTCAGTACTGGGACCAGATCTGTTTAATATCTTTATCGATGATTTAGACAAGGGGATCAAGTGTACCCTCAGTAAGTTCATAGATGACACTAAGTTGGATGGGAGTCTTGATCTGCTGGAGTGTAGGGATGTTGCGGTCGAGGTGGGGAGGCTCTCAAGAGCTGATGGTGTTGGAAGCTGAAGTGAGCTTGACAGGGAAGGAGTGGCAGAGACACCCCATTGTGACTGGTCCAGATGCCCCATATATCCTTAGTATCAATTACCTAAAGAATGGGTATTTCAAAGATCCAAAAGGACATCGATGGGCTTTTGGAATAGATGCTGTAGAGACAGATGGGATTAAACAGTTGAATGTGTTGCCTGGCCTCTCAGAGAACCCTTCTGCTGTGGGACTGTTAAAGGTTGAACAACAGCAGGTACCAATTGCCACCACAACAGTGCAT
The DNA here is from genome assembly GCF_022539395.1 of Myiozetetes cayanensis. Classification (NCBI taxonomy): domain Eukaryota; kingdom Metazoa; phylum Chordata; class Aves; order Passeriformes; family Tyrannidae; genus Myiozetetes; species Myiozetetes cayanensis. Next base: position 40,549 of record NW_026088042.1, read on the forward strand.
CATTGGCAATCCCGCATGAACCAAGACTCAGTGATCCCCATACATAAGATGATCCGTGAGCTGGAGAACCAAGGAGTGGTCAGCAAGACTCACTCACCCTTCAACAGCCCTGTTTGGTCCATGCGTATGCCCAATGAAGAATGGAGATTGACTGTGGACTATCGTGGCTTGAATGAAGTAACCCACCTCTGAGTGCTGCTGTGCCAGACATGTCGGAGCTTCAGTATGAACTGGAATTCTTAAGGCAGTGAAGTGGTGCCACCACTGACATTACAAATGCATTTTTCTCCATCCCCTTGGCAGCAGAGTGCAGGCCGCAGTTTGTTTTTACCTGAAGGGGCATGCAGTACACCTGGAACCGACTGCCCTAGGGGTGGAAACACAGTCCCACCATCTGTCACGAACTGATCCAGGCTGCTCTAGAGAAGGGTGAGGCTCCAGAATATCTGCAGTACATCAATGACATCTTCGAATGGGGGAATAAGTTTTTGAGAAAGGAGAGATCATCCAAATTCCCCTGAAAAGCCAGATTTGCCATCAAATGGAGTAAGGTCAAGGGGTCTGCCTGAAAAATTCAGTTCCTGGGGGTGAAGTGGCAAGATGGATGTCGTCAGATCCCAACAGAAGTCATCTGCAAGATAACAGCAATATCCCCACCAACCAGCAAGAAGGAAACACAAGTTTTCCTGCGTACCGTAGGTTTCTGGAGGATGCACATCCCAGAATACAGACAGATCGTAAGTCTTCTTTACTTTGTAACACACAAGAAAAACTATTTCCAGTGGGGCCCCAAACATCAGTAAACCTTTGAACAGATCAAACAGGAGATTGCTCACACTGTAGTCCTTGGGCCAGTCAGGACAGGACCAGAGGTGAAGAATCTACTCTGCAGATGGGGAAAGTGGTCCTTCTTGGAGCCTCTGGCAGAAGGTGCCTGTGGAGATTCGAGGATGACCACTTGGATTCTGGAGCCAAAACTACAGAGGGTCTGAGACCAACTGCACTCCAACAGAGAAGAATATTCTAGCAGCCTATGAAGGAGTTCAAACTGCCTCAGAAGTGATCGGCATGGACGCACAGTTTCTCCTGGCACCCTGACTACCAGTACTGGGCTGGATGTTCAAAGGAAAGGTTCCCTCCATGCATCATGCTGTCATGGTCGAGGCAGGAGGCGACATGGGTTTCAGGATACCAGTTTTTTTATTGCAACTGTGCAGCTACCTTTATAAAGTTCTGGGGTGACACATGTACACACAGCATTGGTTTACCACTTCATAACAACTTATGATTGGACATACAGCCACATGTCCTAACACCATAGGCTGACATTCCTAACAGGAAACCCACTCTGTGTTACAGTCCCACTGTCCGTGGTAACCCTCTGCCAGGTGTAAGAAGTTCCATCTTTGGTATCTCAGCTTACTGAGAGCCCAGAACCAGCTGGACTCCCCCACAATTCCCCCTCTTTTGTATTATAGAAAATGCCAGCATCAGCTAATACAGGGCCCTTGCACTAGTGACATGGCAATATCAATAATACAATACAACTACACACATAGGCAAAGAATCAACCAGTCCTTCTTTCATCAGTCCATAAGAATGGTATTCCTTCTTCTCAGTGCTGAATGTCCATCAATGAGTTGTCCATGCAGCTTGTGCGTGTGCCACAGGTAGGTAGAAAGCAGACTGTTGGAGGATAAGAATATTGCTCCTCAAAAGCTAGCTGAACAGACAGGTTCAGCTGTTCCCTCCCCCCTTTTTTTTTTTTTCTATTTTTTTTTCATATTATTATTGGTAGTTTTTTTGACTTCTTAAAGTCTTTCAGTGCTTCAAAAAGCAGGTGTCAGGAAGGTAATAATTCCATGACTCCCCTGGAAGTAACTTTAGAAGTCCTGGTACCCGTGATCTCTGCTCCAAATTGGCATTTTTGCAGGAGCAGGGCACCTAGCTTGATTCTATGTTTCTCTTTAGCAGTAACTGCCACTCTGGATGACAGAGTCATCCTCACTAGATAACATGGAACCTATTATACTCCGGTGGTTCACCTGTTCTAGACAGGTGTCTCCAAAAGATCTGGACTGGCCCCCTGCGACTTTCTTGTCTCTTTTAAAATCTACACCGGAGTTCCCGCCTCCAACAGCTCTCTCGGAGCTGTCTCTCTCCGTCCTTGCTCGGGACGTGAAAACTTTCTAGATTGCTTCAGGAGGTACTAATGTAAGTTACAAACAGAGTAACAAAAAAGCGAAGCCAAACAGTAGCTGGAATGTTGCCTTTAGCAGCCGAGTGCTGATAAACGGCAGTTGCTAGGATACTGAGATTTCGCAACAGTCCGAGTCAAGCGGGGGAGGGCGGCAAACAGCAGTTTGCCTGCCCGGCAGCTGTGAGAGTAAGGAAGTAGGGTTCGCTCGGAACAAACAGCACTGCTGAGTCAGGGCACGTTCGGGGTGCGGTCTCAGCTGCTCCACACACAATCAGGGACGTCCGGTGATAGCGGAGGGACGCGAACCAGGCACGGAGCTGGCTGAAGCACTGTACGGAGCTGGGATGTCAGGAGCGGGACTGCACAGTTTACGTACAGCAGTATGCAGGTCGCGTACGCAGCCGCACAGTTTCCGTAGGGCTGCAGCTGGAACGCGGAGCGAGATAACAAACGCTCCAGGGGGGGAGTGGGGCAGCCCTGCGGGAAGGCTGGGAGCGGAGTGAGCCGAGCGAAGAGGGACAGAGGTTGGACGTGCTGCCCGCGGGGATACGTGCGCACGCCGATAACTTACGCACAGCAAAGGCGATGCCTCAGCAGCAGCGAAAAAGTTCTCAGTAGTAGCAAAAGGCAGCTCAGCAGCGTGCGATCTCTCGGGCTGAGAAGCAGTGAAACGGGGGGGTCAACGGCCACTTGACCCTCCCGGTAGCAGCTTCCCGAGGTCCCGCCCGAGTTATTCTTCGTTCGCTTCTTGTCGTCATGTGGAGTTCTCTTCTATCTTCCTTCGCAATCACGTCGGGATTCACCATATGTCGCGGTCGAAGCGGGACACGACACAAAACCCTTATGGATCCAGAGGCTGGAACACTTTATTGCACGATGTCTGCTACTTTTATAAACTTTTTAGGCTACACATGTCAACTCTCCACTGGTTCTCACATACATAAATATTCTTCCATTGGCCACTAACGGTGTTATATAACTCTGCTTACTGCGCATGTCACGAAACACATTTTGCTGTGCTCAGCACATTTTACCGGAAAACCATATTGTTACAACTTCCGGGTCCGTGCGTAATTCTCCCCTGAACAAAGGTTCCTACTTAGCTTTAACTCTTCCCGAATCCCCCAGGCCAGCTGGGGGAGAACCACCACATCATGCCACTGACACTACATGGAGTAAGTGGATTGCCTTGATAACACAGCACACTCAAATAGAGAACCCTAATCTCCCTGGGATCTTGTAGATAATTACAAATTGGCCTGAAGGTGAGAATTTTTGCCTGGTAGATGAAGAGGAAGAAGAACAGGTGGCACATACTGAGGAAGGCCCACCATACAACCAACTACCAGAGGACGAAAAGAATTACGCTCTTTTCACTGATGGTTCCTGTCGCATTGTAGGGACAAATTGGAAATGGAAAGCAGCTGTATGGAGCCCCACATGGCGAGTTGCAGAAGCCACAGAAGGACAAGTTGGATCAAGTCAAGTTGCAGAGCTGAGAGCTGTCCAGTTGGTTTTAGAAATTGCCAAACAAGAGAAATGGCCAAGACTTTACCTCTACACTGACTCGTAGATGGTGGCCAACGCTCTGTGGGGGTGGTTGGACAGATGGAAGAAGGCCAATTGGAAAGGTAAAGGGAAACACATCTGGGCTTTCGAAATGTGGCAAGACATCGTTGCCTGGGTAGAAAAGCTGATCATGAGAGTCCGCCATGTAGAGACACACATGCCCAAAAGCCGAGTAAATGAAGAACATTGTAATAACGAACAGGCAGACCAAGTTTCCCACATCAAAGTGTCACAGTTAGGCCTTGATTGGCAGAAGGAAGAGTTGTTCCTAGCTTGATGGTCCCATGATGCATGATGCCTCAGGTCATCAGCGGAGAGATGCCACCTACAGATGGGCATGAGACCAAGGGGTGGATTTAACCATGGACATTATCTCCCAGGTCATGCATGATTGTGAGACATGCTTTGCAATCAGGCAGGCTAAGAGAGTAAAGCCCCTGTGATATGGTGGGTGAGTGAGTAAGTATAGATATGGAGAGGCCTAGCAGATCGACTACATCACACTGCCTCAAACTCGCCAAGGTAAGTGCTATGTACTCATTGTGGTTGAAGCAACCACTGGATGTCTGGAAACATACTCTGTGCCTCACACCACTGCCTGGAACACCATCCTGGGCCTTGAAAAGCAAGTCCTGTGGTGACATGTCACCCCAGAGTTAATTGAGTCAGATAATGGGACTCATTTCAAGAATAGCCTAGTTACCACTTGGGCTAAAGCATATCGTATTCAGTGGATATATCATATCCCCTATCATGCACCGGCCTCTGGGAAGATTGAATGGTGTAATGGGCTGTTGAAAACTACTTTGAAGGCATTGAGCAGGGGGATTTTCAAGCATTGGGATCAGTATTTAGCAAAGGTTACTTGGTTAGTCAACACTAGAGGCTCTGTCAACTGAGCCAGCCCTGCCCAATCAGAACCAGTTCACTCCATAGATGGAGATAAAGTCCCCGTAGTTCACCTGAGAGGTATGCTAGAGAAAACAGTTTGGATTAGTCCTGCCTCAAGCAAAGGAAAACCCATTCAGGGTATTGCTTTTGCTCAAGGACCAGGTTGCACTTGGTGGGTACTGCAGAAAGATGGGGAAACATGATGTATACCCCAAGGGGACCTAATTTTTGGGTAATCTGTCCACAACACTGTACCTGTATGTGTATATTTGTAAATGTGTATATAATTGGAATATGTATATATATGTATGTGTATAGTTGGAAAGATTAAATACAATATAATGTGATGATATAAAAAATTAGGAGTGGATAATGTTTTAGTTAAATTAAGAAGGTTTTTTGTTGAATGTTTTCATATCATCACATAGTTTTGGAAGTGTGGGGGAACCGCCCCTGCCCTGCCAGGCCACGCTGAGAAGGGAAGAGGGCCCCAGAAGTGAAATACCATGAGAATGCAGGGTAGAGAGGATAAAAAACCCCCAGCCATTTCTGGATAGGCTCTCTTGTTCCGAGAGCGGGTACCAAGGCAGGATCACCACTAGGCTTCTCTCACCATTCTCTCGCCGCTTTCCCACGAATTTTTTTTGCAGCAGGACCACCCTCGGTGCTTGTTTGCCATGGCTCCTGCATCAGGTGCTTTCCAGGACTTCCAGTCACCACAGCTCCTGTGTGACGGCCACCACTTCCTGCGTGGTGCCGGCACATCTGCTGGTTGCTGCTGCAGCTGTGCCAAAGGGACTTGGAAGTTTTTTCCCTTTGTGAACGGTATGTGGCACCCAAGCACTGCTCCAGCTACATCATGGTCTCGTGACCTCCATCAGGACCCGTACTGCCATCTTGGCGGCATAAAACTCTTTCAAGTGAAATACTTTTCTCCTGCTTCTTCTTGTTTTAATTGAGAGGGGAGAGGGTGGTTTAGGTGATATTTTTTCTGCTATTGTTTGGTTTTGCTTGTTCTGTTTTGTTCTCCATTTTCCAGTAAAATTGTTATAATTTTTCCTACTTCATTCAGACACCTCATAATTTAAAAAATTTGTAATTTGGGGGAGGGATATAAACAAAAGAGAAGGAGAGTTTTACCTTCTCAGAGGTCCCACCTCCTGAAACATATTGGCATTAAACCAAGACACCTATCTATATTTTTTTTTCTTGCTCAGTGCTTACTTGTTTATCCACATTGAAAAAAAGGAATATCCAGTTCCTGAATTTTGTTCAAACTTGAAATTTGTAAGCTCTTTAATTGTTCACTATTTTTACCACTAGTTATCTTTTCAGAGATTTTCCTGGTCTGTTCTGCTATATAACCTGTATTGGTTTTCTTTAGAGAAACCACAATCTTTCCATAAGATTCCAAACTAGATGGGAGGAGACAGCAGTGGTCATTGTCAAATATTCAGCAGCTAAGCAGTATCATATAATAGCAGGATCCTGGTATTCCTTTTCATTAATATTTGTTTCCTTGAATCTTTTATATTAGGGCTTATTTTATCTTAGGGATGAAATATGCAGTATGTGATGAAATATGTGTCTCCTTAGTTTTTATTTTTAGATGACATTCTGTAGTGGGTTGACCCTGGGTGGATGCCAGGCATCCATCAAAGCCGCTCTATCACTCCCCTCCACAACTGGACAGGGGAGGGGTAATATAACAAAAGGTTCATGAGTTTAGATAAGGACCGGGAGAGGTCACTCACCAAATAACATCACAGGCAAAACTGACTCAACTTGGGGATATTAATTGAATTTATTACTAACAAAATGAGAACAGGATAATGAGAAGTAAAATAAATTGTGAAAACACCTTCCCCCCATCCCTCCCTCCTTTCCAGGCTCTACCTCCTTCTCCCCAGCGGTTCAGGGAGACTGGGAATGGGGGTTACAGTCAGTTCATCACACATTTTTACTGCTGCTGCTCAGGGAGAAGAGTAGTTCCCCTGCTCTAGAGTGGGTTCTGTTCCACAGGGTGCAGTCCTTCAGGCACAGCCTGCTCCAGCGTGGGTTCCCCACAGGGTCACAAGTCCTACCAGGAAACCTGCTCCAGCATGGCTCTCCATGCTCTCTCCACTTGTCTGCAGGTCCCTGCCAGGTGCCTACACCTGCATAGGTTTCCTATGGCTTCACAGCCTTCTCTTCAGGCATCCACCTGCTCTGGGGTGGGTCTCCTCCATGGGCTCCAGGTGGATCTCTGCATCCCCGTTGATCTCCAAGGGCTGCAAGGAAACAGCTGTTTCACCATGGTCTTCACCACGGGCTGCAGGGGAATCTCAGCTCCAGCACCTGGAGCACCTTTTCCCCCTCCTTTTTCCCTGACCTTGGTGTCTGCAGAGTTGTTTCTCTCACATATTCTGTCTCCTGCTCTTCTCTGGCTGCAATTACATCTGCACAATAACTTTTTTCCTTCTTAAATATGTTATCACAGAGGTGTTACCACCATTTCTGATTGTCCCAGCCTTGGCCAGTGGCATGTCCATCCTGTAGCTGGCTGGCATTGGCTCTGCCAGACATGAAGGAGGCTTCTAGCAGCTTTTCACAGAAGCCACTCCTAAATCCCCCCTGCTAGCAAAACATGGCCACACAAACCAAATAAAAAAAGCGCTGATTTATACAAAACAGGAAGAGGAGAAAATATTTACCACGCGAGTTTATCTTTTTGGCCTGGTAGATGGTTCATAGAGAACCTGTAATGGTAATTTTTCTGACACTTCAGGATCCATTCATGAAGGTATTTTACTTTAATAGACTTGCTGACTTCCATTTTTATTGGGCAATCTTCTCACATAATTTGTTTTGTGATGGGGTTTTTTGATTGCTTATGAAACAAAAGTATATATGTTTTGTTTCTTAAAATCTTTTTGTTTTGATTGCTAGCAAGGGGAAACTGCCCTGATGTCCTGAAGTCTTGTATAAAGCATTCATGTCAGCTCAGGCTAAAACTTGGCCAGATGTTGTACCTGTGTCAGTGCTAGTGAAAGAAAGTAAAACACAAAGCTACATATATTTAGTTTTTCTAGGTACAATGGTAAGTGATTTGATGAAATGGTTTTAGGGTGTTTTTTTGGGGGGGGGAGGTTTTTTGGTTTGTTTTTTTTTTTTCTTTGTTTTTTAAGTGAATTGTAACTTCACCAAATGGTATTACTTAAAATTTTTGACTATAGCTGCTGTAGAAATGTGCACACAGCTGCTGTTTTGGTAAACAAAGCCTAGTAGCCCGATGACAGTAATATTTAAAAAGTTGAGCGATATGATTTGGGAAGCATCGAACTGCAATATGCTGTACTTCGCCTAGGTACACTGTATAAGAAAATAAATGTGTTATCACTGCAGTGGCTTTAAAGATCAAATAGACTATTATGTAGAATACAAATAATGCATATTAAAATTGCAGTTGATTCTTTCTGATAGATCATACAAATTGCTGTCAGACTGTATTTACTTACACATAAACAATGTGCTCCTGCTCTTAATCAGGATAATGATTCCAATCCTACTTATGCATTTTTTAAACAACTGTTAAATACTATGCTTCAAATAATTTCTGATTTCCTGAAGGCTTAATTTTTCTAATATATCCTTTCTTCACCCTTCTTCCATTCTATTCCTCTTCTTAAAAGGTTAAAATTTGGTACATTTCACTAGCTGTTGTATGACTGAAGAACTCCTTTTGATTAAAGAAGGAAAATAGTTTCTTTATGGGGTATGGATGCCCAGCATACTCTGCTTTTCTTTGTATATTTTTAATCTCTTAAATAATTGTCTTCCATGGTGCATTAAAATAGTCAGCCCTGTGCAATCCATAATAAAGGGAGAAATACATATTCCCACACCACACCAGTGATGATGATTTTTGTTTAATTGTGAGTATAAATAATACTCTGTAGTGCTGCAAGTACTAGCAAGCTGCCTTTGTTGTCTTGGAAGCTTTTTTCTCCACCCTCTGGAGTAGTGGTAGTGTGGGTCAATGCTGGGGTGATTAGGGCCTTTGGAATCCAGAGGAAAAAACAAAACAAACTTCATGAGAGGTTGCAGACATAGGTTCTTGGTGAGATTACAGTTACTTTCTCTCTTCATTACCCTTGAAAGCAGAGGAAGCCTCCCTTATTACTGTTATTTATGAAAGGGATTTTCTTATCAAAGATGTCCAGACCAGAAGCTCAGAATCCAAAGAAATTTTGTTCTTTTTATTAAGGCTTAACAGGTAATTAAGAAAAAATTAAAGTTTGGTAGTTTGTTTCAGTAAGTTTTACTTCTGATTTCAATATTAACTCTGAAAGAATAATTACAAGTATTATTTGTTTTGAGCTGGTCAGATTGTAGAAAATCTTAAAAGAAATTACTCCTTCTCTTACCATTTCATTACAGCAATAAATCCTGCCAGTGTCCTCAGAAAAACTTTGTATGTTTGACTCTAAAAATTAGTTCATATAAAAATTCCCTGTCCAAACATGCTTAACAATAAGGTTGCAGGGACAGCTAGATTAAAAACAAAATTCCTAAAACTCACCTGAAATAGAAATAATTCTTGTGGATTTTCCAGTGTCCATTTATTTGAAAGGAAGACTGAAAAGATAAAGGTTAATTCTCTTAATATTCTGGACAATTTATTTTTTCTGTTTAGCTTTTTCCAGAAATGAAATATTGTCCTGATTCAACCATCTTTTGTTTTTCATGTTTTAGAAAGTTTGGAATTTTCATTGTCCTTTCATGCAAAAAGCAAATATCCCCTTTCAAAGCTCAATGTGTGGACTGCAACATTCTTACTCTTGAAAAGAAAATAAGATCTCCTTTTCTGAACCAGTTTTATCTCTCACAAGAATACTTGAAAAATATATTAAATTTGCAAAACTGGAATGTAACAGTTCTATTTTCTAGTTAATTAATTTTACATAGATGAATTAAAAAAATTGATCTTTCCTAGAAGAATTTTGATTCTGCTTCATGATTTTAGTATTCAAATTTCTCTTCATATGGACTACAAGGAGGTTGCATTTGTTAAATATGCTTATGGTGGAAGAAATAGAATTTTTTTGTTTATTAGTTTCGGGGGGGGGGGGTTGTAGGGTTTTTTTTTGTTGTTGTTCTGAATCTGGCTTGATTCATTTGAGAAAAGGCTCCACTCGCCATCATATGCTTCATGGATTTCAACAGTTGTGACAGCCTTTCCTCACTGGTAGTGTCAGAACTGCCTTATCTTCAGAGGTATTGATGTGTTGTTTGAATGCTTTTGTTGCCTAAAAAGACTGTGGAGAAAAAGACTCCAGGCCAATTTAGTGTATAAGATAAAAAGAGCTGGTCCTTTAATGAGGCTTTAGGCCCAGGGGAATACACACAACATGTACCCACCAAGACAGTGGTTCTATGATTTTATAATAAGGTCCATTCAATCCCAGATCTATCCACCTCCTGGTTCTGCCCAGTTCTACCCTCCAACACACCCCCCTCGGGAATTGGGTCTGGGGGCATTTGGGACCCCTTCTTCCTCATCTTCATCTTCTTCACAGCACGTACAGTCCTTGGAGTTTCTCCAAAGTTCTGGGCTTGAAGCTTGCTGTGTCTGCATGATATCTCCTGGTGCAGCCCTAGGGTGCTGGATTTCTTAAACAGAGGTGTTTTTCTACATTTCTTCCTTGAAAAGAAGTCTAAACACGCTAATGGAATTTAGAGGGATTGATATGAAATGGGGTAATAGGGTTGGGTATGTGTAAACTGCTATGTTAAGGGTAAGAGAGAATGCTGCTACATTAAAATCTACATTTACTACACAACTACTTCTATAATCTACAAAAGCTAAAAAATTAAAAAAGCATCAGTTTACTGCTTAAAAAAAGACACTTTGCATAATGTCCTAGTTTCAGCTGAGATAGAATTAATTTTGTTCTCAGTAGCTGGCACAGTGTTGTGTTTTAGATTCAGTATGAGAATAATGCTTATAACACACTGATGCTTTGGTTGTTGCTGAGCAGTGCTTACCCTCAGTGAAGGGCTTCTCAGTGTCTCATGCTCTGCCAGTGAGGAGCTGCACAAGAAGCTGGGAGGGAGCATGGCCAAGACAGCTGACCTGAACTGGCCAAAGGGATATTCCACACCATAGAATGTCATGCCCAGTATATAAACTGGGAGCAATTGGCTGGGAGGGGCTTAGCACTGCTTGGGGACTGGCTGGGCATTGGTCAGCAGGTTGTGAGCAACTTATTTCTCTTGAGTTTTATTCCTCTCCCTCTCTCCTTTTCATTGTTATTATTATTATTATATTTTATTTGGTTTCAATTACAAAGCCATTCTTACATCAACCTACAAAGTTTCCTTTTGCTTTCCGATTCTTCTCCCCACTGGGAGGTGGGAAGGGGAAGTGAGTGAGTGGCTGCATGGTACTTAGTTGCCAGTTGGGGTTAAACCATTACATATATACTCATAACAGCACAAAGTTAAGATTAAAATATCCTCCTGTTGATTTATAGAATGTTTTAACCAGGTCCAAAATGGGAAAGATGGACATTTTTCTTGTTGTTCTGATTGCATGCAAACTGTGTGTATGTGCACACATGTGTAACAGCAGGAGGGAAATTTGTTGGTCTTTTCTTCTGCAGTACCTCCCTCGTAAAGTCTTCCCAGCATCTGCAGTCCACACTGATCAGGAATGCAGAGCAGGCAGCAACATATTTCAGCCTGTGGATTTCTCTACACTGTCAGGCAACATAGTGATGCTCTACTTCACAAAATTCTCAGGGAAGTGTTTGGATTGCACATCAGAGCAGCCTGCATGTGTGTCGGATGATCAGAAAGGCCCAGTCCATTGGAGTCTCTTGGTTCTTAGGAATGATACTTGTCTATTGTGTAAATAAAAAAAGGAGGAATAGGAAACTCTTGGGCATCCTTTCTGTTGTGGTTTTGACTCTGGCTGGATTTTAAACACTTACTGAAAACCGCTTTCCCCTCTCCTCTCCCCTTTTGTTCTTCTCCGAGTTGAGGGGGGAAAAAAATAGAGAATTCTTGAGTAGAGATAAGAACTGCCTGGGCTTGGCGATTCCTGCCTGGACTTGGCTGCTCCTCAGGAACCGACTCAGGTGATAGAGAGGCGGGACAGGCTCATTAGCAGGTGCTAGAGAGGGCTATATAAATGTCTCCAGGGAGCTACTGTTACCACTAGGAGTGTGTTGACACAGACAGAACCCTCCAAGAAGGATGTAGCCATTCAGGTCTCTGGCTGCGCAGACTGTTTGAGCCTGGCATCAGTACCAGAGGACATTGTGAGAGGCACCTGTGTGTGATGCGAGCAGGTAAATGATTTGCTGTGCATGGTAGCAGAGCTCAGGGAAGAGGTAGAGAGGCTTAGAAGCATTAGGTAAAGTGAAAGGGAAATAGACTGGTGCAGTCACACCCTTTTGACCACCAAGGAAGTCCAGCAGGAGACAGGGAGGCCCTTTCCCTCCTGCCATCAGACAGATGGAGCAAACCGAGTGGACAGGGGGGAATGGAAACAGGTCCCTGTTCAGAGAGGTAAAAGAACACCCTCTCGACCCCCATCACCTCCCTGGGTGCCCTTGAAGAACAGATATGAGGCCCTAGACTCAGAAAGTCAAGTAGAGGTCAGGCAAGAGGAAGATCCGTCTGCAAGTTGCACCCTGTCTACCACACAGGTTACAACTACAACTATAAGAAAAAAAAGAAGGGTAGCTGTAGTAGGTAACTCCCTTTTGAGGGGAACTGAGGGCCCTATATGTCAACCAGACCCATCCCACAGGGAGGTATGCTGCCTTCCCAGAGGGTGAGGGACATTGGTAGGAGACTTCCTGAGCTAATTTGGACCTCAGATTGCTATCCACTGTCAAGTAATCCAGGCTGGCAGTGATGATATTAATAGAAGAAGTGCCAGGGCAATCCAAAAGGATTTCAAGGCACTGAGTAGATCAGTTCATGGGACAGGCGCACAGGTAGTATTTGCCTTAGTTGCTGTACTTGCTGGATAGAATGAGGAGATGAATGAGGAGAAGAGTAGGAAAGTCTACCTTATCAATAGGTGGCTAAAGGATTGGTGCCACCATCAAAATTTTGGGTTTTTTGACCATGGGGCAAAGTCCAAAGTACCCAGTCTTCTTAAATCAGATGAGCTTTATGAAGGGCAAAAGGACTGTAGCCCATAAGTTAGCAGGGCTCATCAAGAGGGTTTTAAACTAGGTTTGAAGAGGGAAGGGATTGAATACAGGCTCTCCAAAGAGAAGCCCAAGGATGAAAAGCCCCAGTTAAGAGTAAAATCAGCAGCCCAGCTGAACTGCATGTACACTAATGCACACAACAAACAGGAGGAGCTGGATGCCATCGTGCAGCAGGAAAGCTATGATGTAGTTGCCATCACGGAAACATGGTGGGATGACTCGTGTGACTGGAGTGCTGCCATGGATGCCTACAAGCTCTTCAGAAAGGACAGGCAGGGTAGGAGAGGTGGAGGGGTGGCTCTATATGTTAGAGAGTGTCTTGACTCTGTAGAACTTGAGGTCACCAATGATAAGATAGAGTGTTTGTGGATCAGAATCAGGGGGAAGACCAACAAGGCTGATATCCTGGTGGGAGTCTGTTACAGACCACCCAACCAGGATGATGAAGGGGATGAATTATTCTACAAGCAGCTGGTAGATGTCTCAAAATCTCCAGTCCTTGTTCTTGTGGACGACTTCAACCTGCCGGATATCTGTGAACGGGGCTGCATCCAGCTGGCGGCCAGTCACCAGTGGTGTCCCCTAGGGATCAGTGCTGGGCCCAGTCCTGTTTAACATCTTTATTGATGATTTAGATGAGGGGATTGAGTTCATCATTAGCAAATTTGCAGACGACACTAAGTTGGGAGGGAGTGTCGACCTGCTGGAAGGCAGGACGGCTCTGTAGAGGGACCTGGATAGTCTGGAGAGTTGGGCTGATTCCAATAAGATGAAGTTCAACAAGGCTAAGTGCTGGGTCCTGCACTTTGGTCACAACAACCCCATGCAGCTCTACAGGCTGGGCACAGAGTGGCTGCAGAGCAGCCAGGCGGAAAGGGATCTGGGGGTGCTGATTGGCAGGAGGCTGAACATGAGCCAGCAGTGTGCCCAGGTGGCCAAGAAGGCCAATGGCATCCTGACCTGCATCAAGAACAGTGTGGCCAACAGGAGCAGGGAAGTGATCCTTCCCCTGTACTCAGCGCTGGTGAGGCCACACCTTGAGTATTGCGTTCAGCTCTGGACCCCTCAGTTCAGGAAAGACATTGAGGTGCTGGAGCGGGTCCGGAGAAGAGTAACAAGGCTGGTGAAGGGACTTGAGCACAAGTCCTATGAGGAGAGGTTGAGGGAGCTGGGTTTGTTTAGCCTGGAGAAGAGGAGGTTCAGGGGTGACCTCATCACTCTCTTCAACTACCTGAAGGGAAGTTATAGCCAGGTGGGGGTTGATCTCTTCTCCCAGGCAATCAGCAGTAGGACAAGAGGGCATGGGCTTAAGCTCTGCCAGGGGAGGTTTAGGTTGGATATTAGAAAGAAGTTCTTTACAGAGAGAGTGATCAGGCATTGGAATGGCCTGCCCAGAGAGGTGATGGATTTACCGTCCCTGGAGGTTTTTAAGATGAGTCTGGATGTGTCACTGAGTGCCATAATCTAGTAATCACAGTGGGGTTGGATCAAGGGTTGGACTTGATGATCTGGAGGTCTCTTCCAACCCAGTTAATTCTATGATTCTATGATAAACCCCCATTAAAGTATTGAAAGGCTACAATGAGGTCTCCCCAGAGCCTTCTCTTCTCCAGAATGAACAGCCTCAATTTTCTCAGCCTATCTTTATAGGAGAGGTGCTCCAGCCCTTGGATCATCTTCATAACCCTCCTCTGGGCTCACTCCAACACTCTGTGGTGGGGCCCCAAACCTGGATGCAGTACTCCAGGTGGGGTCTCACAAGGAGGGAGTAGAGGGGGAGAATTTATGTCTGGTAGGTTAAATTTTAAGTCGTACTATGGCTTCTGAGCTGAAATTTCCTGAATTGTTTAGTTACACTGTTGTGATTTAATCCTAGCCAACAACCAAGCCCCATGCAGCTGCTCCCCCACCAGCAGATCGAAGAGAGAATTGTAAGATTAAAAAGATATAAAACTCCTGGGTTGAGATAAAGACAGTTTAATAGGGAAAGCAAAAGCTGTGCACACAAGCAAAGCAAACCTAGGCATTAATTCACTGCTTTCCATGGGCAGGCAGGTGTTCAGCCATCTCCAAGAGAGCAGGGCCCCATCACGTGTAGCCGTTACTTCAGAAGACAAACACCTTCATTTAAAACATCCCCCCTCTCACCTCTTCTTCCCCCCACTTTTTATACTAAGCATGATGTCATGTGATATGGAATATCCCTTTGGTCAGTTGGGGTCAGCTGTTCCAGCTGTGCCTCTTCCCAACTTTGTTTACACCCCCAGCACCCTCATTGACAGGGTGGCATGAGAAGTAGAAAAGGCCTTGACTCTATGTAAGCCCTAAATTATCAACCCTATGTTCAGTAAAAATCCAAAACATAGCCCCATACCAGCCACTGTGAAGAAAATTAACTCTATCCCAACCAAAACCAGCACACAGACATTGAAACCTTTTCAAAGGTCATATTTAGTAGCAACAATTTCTTTAAATACACAAATAGAAAAAGAAGAGGAAAATATTTCACCATAATTACCAGGCATAGGACATCATTGCACCGTTGTTAATACAGAGCTTCTGCATTTTAGCCTGCAAGGGCAGATGATTTTTTATTTTAAATTCTCTGTAACTTAAAAAGTGTGGGCTTGTATAGCAAGGTTTTGGTAGCAGGGGAGCTACATGGGTGGCTTCTGTGAGAAGCTGATAGACGCTTCCCTTACGTCTGACAGAGCCAATGCCAGCTGGCTCCAAGATGGCCAAGGCCAAGCCCATCAGCAATGGTGGTAGCACTTGTGGGATAATGTATTTAAGAAGGGGAAAGAAGTTACAGTGCAGAAGCAATTGCAGCCAGAGAAAAGAGGTGTAAGAATATGTGAGAGCAACCACTGCAGACAACAAGGTCAGTGAAGAAGGAAGAGGAGGAGGTGCTCTAGGAGCGAAAGCAGAGATACCCCTGCAGCCCATGATGAAGACCATGGTGAGGCAGGCTGTCCCCCTGCAACCCATGGAGATCCATAGTGGAGCATACATCCACCTGCAGCCTGTGGAGGACCCCACGCTGGAGCAGGTGGATGCACTTGAAAGCAGCTGTGACCCCATAAAGAGCCCACATTGGAGCAAGCTCCTGGCAGGACCTGTGACCCATGAGAGAGGAGCCCATGTTGGAGCAGGTTTGCTGACTCCATGGAGGACCCATGGGTGAACAGTTTATGAAGCACTGTCTCCCATGGGAGGGACCCCACACTGGACCCCTGAGGAGGAAGCAGCAGCAGAAACAATGTGTGATAAACCGACTGCAGCCCCCATTCCTCATCCTGCTGCGCCACTGTCAGGGAAGAGGTAGAGAAAATCAAGAGTGAAGTTGAGTCCAGGAAGAAGGAAGGGGTGGGGAGAAGGTGTTTTTAAGATTTGGTTTTATTTTTCACTACCCTAGTCTGATTTGATTGGTAATAAACTAAACCAGTTTCCCCAGGTTGAGTCTGTTTTGCCTATGATGGTAATTAGTAAGTGATCTCTCCCTGTCCTTATCTTGACCTAGGAGCCTTTTGTTAAATTCACCACCATCTCCAGCTGAAGAGAGGAGTCATAGAGCGGCTGTGGTGGACATCTGGTGTGCAGTCAGGATCAACATACCTGTCACGGTTTAGGAATGGTACTCCCCAATTTAGTGTTCCCACTGAAACTCCAAACCACGCTGCCACTCGCTTCCTCCCCCCTGCACCAGGCTGGAGAGGAGAACTGTAGGCAGAAAAGGTAAAGATCATGGGTTGAAATAAGAACAATTTACTGGAAACAGCAATGAAATAAGAAAACAAACAGTAACAGCAATGATACTAATGACAGAGGGTACAGGAAAAGAAATATTATTGCTCACCACAGAAACCCCTGACAATAGGCAATACCTGATACCTGACCTTTCCGTCAGCCAGGCTTACCAGAAGGAACTCCCTCTCCTCAGAAGAGACTCCCTTCCCCACACCCCTGGCAATGATGTGAGTTGGTATAGAATAACCTCTGGGTCCTAGCCAAGCCCCCTCCTGGTTACTGCAAAAATTAACCCTGTCCTGGCTGGAACCAGGACAATACCACAGTGAACCTATAGGGTAACTTGACTGTATTAGTACTGTAACTGTTTAGATTAGCATCTGTGCTTACAAATGTTGCTGATTGTAAAAAGAACCATCAATAAATGTCAGGAGAGAGGAAAGGAAAGCCAGGACCTGCATTTGTGTCTGAATGTGAGTGGGGAATTAAAGGCAGGTCGGCTGTGAATATTTCTGGAGACATCTGTTCAGGAAAATTTTAACCTTCTGAATTCTTAATTATATGCTGACAAATTAAGTGACAATATTGTTGGAGTAACTGGTTGGGCATGATCTATCTGAGATGCCTTGATCCTGGCAGCTTGGTCCACCTGCTCATTGTTATGATGCTCTTCATTAGCCCAACTCTTGGGTACATGAGCATTGATGTGGCGGACCTTCACGCTCATCTCTATCCTGGCAGCGATGTCTCACCACATCTCAGCCGCCCAGATGAGTTTCCCTTTGTGCTGCCAGTTGGCCTTTCTCCATCGCTATAGCCATCCCCACAGAGCACTGGCCACCATCCATGAGTCAGTGTAGAGATAGAGTCTTGGCCACTTCTCTCATTCAGCCATATTCAAAGCCATCTGAAGTCCTTTAAGCTCTGCAACCTGACTTGATCCACCTTGTCCTTTGGTTGCTTTTGCAACTCTCTGTGTGGGACTCCATACGGCTGCTTTTCATTTCCGGTTTGTCCCTACAATGCGACAGGAACCACCAGTGAAGAGAGCATATCACTTTTCATCTTCTGGTAGCTGGTTATAT
This sequence comes from Myiozetetes cayanensis, assembly GCF_022539395.1. Taxonomy (NCBI): domain Eukaryota; kingdom Metazoa; phylum Chordata; class Aves; order Passeriformes; family Tyrannidae; genus Myiozetetes; species Myiozetetes cayanensis. Next base: position 58,251 of record NW_026088042.1, read on the forward strand.
GGTGGGGACTCCTCAGCATGTCACCTGCTCCTCTTCCTCTTTAAAGGATAGTCTAAAACTCTATCCTTCTGGGCAGTTTGTGATGATTTTCAAAATCCCAGGACAATTAGGATTTCCTATCTGGGTTCACTGTGTTATCAGAGTGATTCACTTACTCCATGTGGCATGATGTGTAGAAGGAACTTTTCCTTTGAACATCCAGCCCAGCACTGGTAATCAGGGTGTCAGAAGGAGCTTTACTTTGGTGCTAATCACTTCTGAGGCAGCTCAAACTCCTTCATAAACCACCAAGATCTCTTTCTCAGTTGGGGTATAGCTGGCCTCATATCCTTTGTATCTATCCCCAACTCCAAAATCCCAGCGGTTGTCCTTGTGTCTCCCCAGGCACTTTCTACCAGAGGCTCCAGGAAGGACCATTCTCCCTGGCTGCAGTGTAGAGCACGTTCTTTACATCTTGTCCGGATCTGACTGGTCGAAGGGCTACTGCATGGGCAATCTTCTGTTAAATCTGTTCAAAGGCTTGCTGTTGTTCAGGGCCTCAATGGAAATAATTTTTATTCCGTGTCACAAGGTAGAGAGGACTTACAATCTGACTGTACTCAGGGATATACATTCTCCAAAAGCCTACTGCACCGAGGAAAGCCTGTGTTTCCTTCTTGCTGGTTGGTGGAGACACTCTGATCTTGTCAATGACTTCTCTCGGGATCTGATGATGTCTGTCTTGCCACTTCACTCCCAGGAACTGGATCCTTTGGGCAGATCCCTTGACCTTACCCTTTTTGATGGTGAAACCAGCTCTCAGGAGACTCTGGATGATTTTCTTTCCTTTCACAGAAACCTCCTCTGCTGTGTCCCCCCATACAATGATGTCATCAATGTACTGTAGATGTTCTGGAGCCTCACCCTTCTCTAGTGCAGCCTGGATCAATCCATGGCATATTGTGGGACTGTGTTCCCACTCCTGGGATATTTGGTTCAAGGTGTACTGCACACCCCTCCAGGTGAAAGCAAACTGTCAATAGTGGCACCACTTTTCTGCCTTGGACTCCAGTTCATACTGGAGCTCCAACATGTCTGGCACAGCGGCACTCAGCGGTGGGGTACCTTCATTCAAGCCACAGTAGTCCACAGTCAATCTCCATTCTCCATCAGACTGTTCGTTCGATATTGCCGACGATGCACTATTGTGGTGGCAATTGGCACCTACTGTTCTCAACCTTCAGCTGTCCCACAGAAGGGGGATTCTCCAAGAGGCCAGGCAATGAATTCAACTGTTTAATCTCTTCTTTCTCCACAATAGCGATCCCAAAAGCCCATCTATGTCCTTTTTGGTCTTTGAAATTTCTACTCCTGAGGTAGTCTGTGCCAAGGATACATGGGGCCTCTGGTTCAGTCACGATGTGGTGTCTATGCCATTCCTTCCCGGTTAAACTTACTTCAGCTTCCAGTACAGTCAGCTGTTGGGAGCCCCCTGTCACCCCAGAAATAGAGATGGATTCTGCCCCTACATATCTTGATGGCATCAAGGTATACTGTGCACCAGTGTCAACTAAAGCCTTATATCTTTGTGGGTCTGATGTGCCAGGCCATCAGATCCACACAGTCCAGAAGACCCGATTGTCCCTCTCCTCTACCTGCATAGAGGCAGGGCCCCCTTAGTTCTGGTCATGGTACTCATTGCTCTCTTCCTGTAAATATACCCTGGTGGTCCCTTCAAGAGGATCATCACTCCTATACTGTCTGGAGTCTTGCCCATGAGAGACCGCAGCAGCATTTATCCTTGAAGAGTTTATTGTGGTACTTTTTCCTCTTTTCAATTCACGTACCCGGGCTGCTAAGGAAGAGGTGGGGTTTCCATCCTACCTCCTCATATCTTCTCCATGCTCATGGAGGTAAAACCATAGATGGTGTACCCTCTCTCCTTAGTAGGGGAGATGCCTGTTCCTGATAGCAGAGACTCTTGTTTGTCCTGACAAGATATGGAAGATTCCTTCCTTAAATTCCTCTCTTTGTTTCTGGTGGCCCTCTTCAATTTTCTCTTCCAGGCTTTGGATATTTTTGGCCACCTTTGTTTCCGCAGATGAGACGTGGGCTCGTAATCGGGCGGTAACAGTATCTTCATAAATCCTGAGTTTACTGACCAATGCACCCACCTTGTCCTCTCCCTCTCTCCATTGCAACGTTGCTAAGTAGCGGGAATGCATTTCTGGCACGAGCTGTGCAAATTTTAACCACATCTGGTATTTGCACTGTACACCATCTGGACTTTTAGGGTATCTTTAATCTTCTGAAAAGATTATCTCCAGTACAACTAATTCTCTGAAGCATCGGACACCTTGTTCCATCATGTTCCACTGTCCTTGCTGTACATGGATCCTTACAAAGATCTCTCTCCCTCTCACTTGACAACAGTTGCCGCCAGAAGCTGAGAGTTTCCTGCCTCTTTTCAGTCCCCTGAATCTCCTGTGCAGATCCATTGACCTTACTTTTCTTTATGGCAAAACCAGTTTTCAGAAGAATCTGAATTATTCGTTTTCCCTTCTCAAACACTTCTACCTTGTTGCCTCTTACAATGATGTTGTCGATGTATTGTAGATGTTCAGGGGCATCACCCTGTTCCAATACAGTTTTGATTAGTCCATGACAGATGGTAGGTTTGTGTTTTCACCCCTGGGGCAATCAATTCCAGGTGTATTGGACATCCCTCCACGTGAAAGTAAACTGTGGTCTGCACTCTGCTGCCAAAGTAATTGAGAAAAATGCATTGGCAATGTCAGTTGCAGCATACCACCTGGCTGCCTTCAACTCCAGTTCATATTGCAGTTCCAGCATTTCCGGTACAGCAGCATTTAGCGGTGGTGTCACTTGGTTCATGCCACGATAGTCTACTGTTAACCTCCACCCTCCATCACCCTTTTGCACTGGCAATACAGGACTATTAAAAGGCAAGTGAGTCTTGCTGATCACTCCTTGGCTCTGCAGTTGATGAATCAGCTCATGGATGGCAGCCATCAGTTTGTGCAATATTGCCACTGGTGCACTGACCTGGTAGCAATTGGCAACTGCTATTCTGCAACTTGCAGCAATCCCACGATGAAGGGAGAGGCCAGGTAGGGTAGATAATTTTTTGATCTTCTTTATTCACAGTGGCTACACCAAAAACCTATCAGTACCCAGTTGGATCCTTGAATTACCCCCTCCTGAGGCAGTCAATGCCAAGGATACAAGGGGCCTCTGGGCCGGTCACAATGGGGTGCTTTTCCCACTTGTCCCCTGTTAAACTCAACTTAGCCTCTAATACAGGCAACTCCTGACATGCCCCTGTCAATCCAGATAGGTTCTGCATTCCCATGCCTTGATGGCATCAGTGTGCACCAATATCTACTAAACCTTTATACTTCTTTGGATCTGGTGTGCCAGGCCATTGAATCTCATCAGTCCAGTATGCCCAGTCATCTCTTTCCTCCTCCTGGCCAAAGACAGGGACCCTCTATTCCCATTCCTGGTTAGAGTATTCACTATCTGACCCTTGCAGTGCCAGCCCAGAAGTCCCCTCACCAGGATCAAGGGAGGTGATTTCAGTCCTTCTATGTCTGGGAGATCACTGATTGCCACCTTCTGTCTCTACAGCAACTACAGTGACAGCCTTCTTGGCTGGTGCCTTCTTAAGAGCTCTCTTACCTCTCAGTTCACATACATGGGCTTCCAACTTAAAGGTGAGGTCACAATCCACTTGCTGATGTCTTCCCCCTTTCATGTTGTCGTGGTTTTGCTCTGGGTCAATTTGCTCTCACCCCCTACACAATTACTATTAGTTGAGAGAAGGTTTATGCAGACAAAAGAGACTTGATTAGGGAAAAATAATATTAACATTTATTACTAATAAGACAAAAACTAAAGAACTATATTTACAACAATTCTAATTATGTAAAAAGTACTATATATTTACAGAAATACTTCTCCCCCCTTTATATCAGTCCAAGGAGGAAAAGCAGTCTCTTTCTCCATTCTCGGAGCTCCGGGTCTTTCAATAACTCTGCAGCACTCTAAAGCTCTTCTGTTATCTCAGGATGATAAGTCCTTTTTTTGTCACAGCTGGAACTCTTTTTCTTTCTCTCTCTTTTCTATGTCAGCCTCCAGGGCTGGGCCTAACCCCCTCCTGGGTTAAGACTGGAGGCTGGGGGGTTACTCAGGCCCTGAAGGGTCTTCCATGGGCTTGCAAGGGGACACTTGCTTACCATGGATCTTCACCACAGGGTCACAGGGGATAATGGCTTATGAGTCCACCCCTGTTTTCCTGTGAGGTCCCTCCCCACGGGAGAACAGTCCTCGATAGACCTCTCCGACATGGGTCTAGCATGGATCCCACACAAGGATCCCAACATCTCACCCGGGCCGTCCTCGCTCCGGCGTACGTTTTGTTTCTCTTAGGGTTACAAATTTCCAGCACCAGCAGCATGGATCTCTCACTGAGATCCCAAGCTTACCCAAGTCGTTCTTGCTCCAGCATAAGCCTCGTCCCTCTCAGGGTCATAAATCTTCAACAGGACTCTGCTTTATTTCAGTCCTTCTCATGAAGTCTCGGCTTCTTTGTGCATTAACTTACTCCAGTGTAGACTCCTCCACGAGCAACATGGGGGTCTTCTCACCCCAACAAACTTTCACAGGTGTCAGGGTTTTTATTTTTCAGTCTTTTCCCTGCCGAAGGGAGAGAGAGAGAGAGAGCAAGAGAGGGGGGAGAAGCAGGCCCCCCTTCGAACTTCTCTCTCCTGCTGCAGCTTTGGCCTTGAACAATTCGTTATCTCTCTGCCAGAATTATTCTGCAGCGGTTTTTGTCCAAGTAGTCAGTCCTTTACAGTTTTTTTTTCTTTACTCTCTTACATGAGAGAAGGGGGCTTCAGTGCCACACCTGCCCCCGGCCCAGGGCAGGGGGAGGAGGGGGCCTGGGTCCCACTCGGGGCCTACTGCTGCTCCTACATGGCTACCTAATTTCAACTGCACCACCAACCTTCTCTTCCATTTTCTTAAATATGTAATTAGCAAAGGCGTTACTAAAGATTTGGACAAAACCATCCTCAGCCCCAGGGACTGGCTGGTGGGCAAAACCACGACACCTGTCATGCAGAAAGAACTAGAGTTCACCACGTGCCCTGTGCCTGGGGCTTCCTTTCCCTCTGACTGGGGCAGGAGAGGACCAGTCTCCTGGGCTGCCCCTAAGAGCTGAGGTGCTGGCCCGTAAAGATGTGGAAGTACACAATTTCTTCTATGTTTCAGATCCAAGAGGATGTCACCTCTGCAGCTGGTGTATCCATTTGCAGGTAATACAATGCTACCAAGCTGTTGGAATATGATGCAGAGGCACTTTGAATCACCTTCCTCCATGTGGCTTGTGTGCAAGGGACATCCTCTAAATGTTATCATTTTTTTAGATCACCGTAGATGACTTCCAGCACTTATTCTCTCAAGTACTGGATACCTTCGTCTGCAGTGGTCCACCTTCCTGTGGAGTTCACAAGATCTTCTTTAAATGGATACCTTGCTCTCACACTGGAGAGGAGCCGTCTGCAGAGACTCCAAATTGCTGCCTCTTTTCCAATTCCTCTTTCCTGATCTCTTGCAAGGGATCCCAACTGTTGGGCTTCATGACCTTCCAATTGCTGACTATTGGCCCCATTATCCCAGCATCAAAGCAGCCAGGTAGGAATCTACTCACCTGGCTGGCGGCTGTAATCTTTTCACAAGTCTCGAAGTTATGATGAGATCAGGGACTGGCTAACTTCAGTTTCCCATTCGATTTGTCTCACTCCTTTCTTCAATTTCTTTGTCGAAGGACTGGCTTGTTGATCAGACCCTTCCTTTCCTGATTTTCCTTCTTCTTCTTCTCCTTCTTCTTCTTCCAGCCTTTCTAGTTGATGACATGGACCTGTAGTTCTCCTTATCCACTTTTCTTTTTCTCTACTGGGGCAATTACTGTAGTTGTAGTTTGAGTCCCTATCTTAGCCATAGTGTCCTCCACTGCAGTTTGGGTTCCTGCCTCAACCACAGTCCTCTGAAAGTATTGAACTGTGGCTTGATAGGCACAGGCCAGGCCCCAGTACAGGGCAAGAGGCTGCTGGTTTCCATTGGGGTAGGCAAGGCACCCTTCCATCAGGTGACATGTCAGTTTGCCAGGGTTGAATACCTGTTCTAATGTGAAGTCCCAGGTAATGGGAGGTGATTAACCGCCTGAGGAACCTGCCCAGATCCTTCCACACACCCTTCCAGCTGGGAACTCGATGCCTCAGGGCACATTTCAATATATTCTCACCTAAAATTTATTTTCTCTTACACCAGGATAACACCAGATTCCATGAACTCCATAGTGTGCCAACAGTATTAATTGATAGTATTAAACAGTTCATGTAAGGGTGAACAAGGACCACGAGAGCCTGCATTATAAAACCATCCACATCAATCCTGGGTAGGGAGAGGGAGATGTATTCCCTCATCCTCTCTGCAAGATATCTCCCCCAGCACAACAAGGCCATCAATAGAAGGGCAAAGTACAGAGACATTTTTTGTATTAACATGTTCCCAAACTCAGCAAAATAAAGAGACAAGCAGTACAGCTGACAAACTCTGTGTCCCCCACAGGAGCTTGATACTCAATAACTACTATTACTATAGCATGGTTAATATATAACTGCCACTGTCTCACCCCACACTGGGCACCAAAAAGGACTGTGGTGGGTTGACCTTGGCTGGATGCCAGGTGCCCAGCAAACCACTCTATCACTACCCCTTCTCAACTGGACAGGGAAGAGAAAATAAGATGGAAAACAACTCATAGGTTGAGATAAGGCAGTTTACCAAAGCAAAAGTAAGAGTTTGCGCACACACAAGCAAAGGGAAAAAACCATTATTTTATTCTCTACTTACCATCAGCAAGCAATGTCCAGCCACTTCCCAGGAAGCAGGGCTGCAGCACTCATAGCAGTTGCTCTGGAAGGCAAACACTGTAAATAGAATGCCTCCCCTTCCTCCTCCTTCCCTCAGCTTTTATATCTGAGCTGACATCATACGGTCTGGGATATCCCTTTGGTCTGTTTAGGTCATCTGGCCTAGCTGTGCCCCCTGCCAGGATCTTGCCCACCCTCAGCCTATTAATGTGGGTCGGAATGTTGGAAAGACAGCCCTGAGGCTGTGCCAGCACTGCTCAGTAGTAGCCAAAACACTGGTGTGTTATCAACACTTTTCTGGTTACCAATGCAAAATGCAAAGCACAGCACAGCACTTTGAGGGCTGCTATGGGGAAATGAACACCATCTCAACCAGACCCAATACAGCTCCTTACTGAGAGCAGGGAGGAGTAGGATCAGGCCCTCTTTGAGTGTTCAAGTGTTAGGCTTTTCCTCAGGTCATAGATGAGAGAGTTTTATGCATGTTTCATAGGAAAGTTATATTTAAAAAAAGATATCTCACATACAGTTTTTATTGAGACCACCAACACATATCTCATTTGCTGGGAAATAACCTGAAATAGAACTGCATAAGTTTTAACAAACCTTTTTTTGAGAGAGGGCACTCATGGGAGCATACTATGATTATTTAAAAAACAAAGGGAAAGGCAGAGGGAGGATACTGCTTCCTACAACACACTTTTCTTTAAATAGAAGAATACTCCATCAGTTTTGGACTTTGAGGGAACATGGTTTTATATTATTTCCATTAAAAATAGTTAATGTATACCACCTTACTTGTAATATCTGTTTTAGATTTTATGTGTGTAGTCTGTTCAAGTTTAATACTGATACAGAATATGTAATTTGTTAGTATTGCTTTGTATCTATACCTCTGATTTTATGATTGAACCAAAAATCAATGTCATGTTTACATAAAATCCAAAAGAAACATACAAATTCTGCAGTGATAAACTATTGAGAGCCAAATCTTGGTCTTTATGTTGGGAAAACAGAAATAGATTTAGATCTGATCTTCAGAGAATAGTTTGAGACCTTGGTTCAACAGGGTGCTTTGTGGAGTAGTGGCTGAAGTGAAAATTTTTCTTATGGTATACCTTCTTACAATATAAGATAACCCAGGTCTTTTACCTTGCACTATCATGCCAAGTGGAAATGCACACTTCTGAAACAGTGCATGTGTATCTCATTCAGTATTATAAATCTGATTTGCTGTGTATCAGTAACCGCAGCAGTTTCCATCTCCAAAGAGCTACACAAACATAGCTGCCCTACAAAATTGCTTGGGTTGAAGCTTTAGCATCAGCTCAGTGAGGGGAGAGGTGAAAGCAATGAGGTTAAGTAACTTATGTCAGTGATTTGGTGGCAGAATTGAGATTAGGACCAGGGTTTTTGCCACTAGAGTGCACTACTTTCCTCTTACTTATTGAGAGAATGGTTAAATTTGCTGGTAGGTGCAGGCTCTCTGGTGTGAGGTTTGGAAAATTGCTGCCAGCTTACTGAACTACTGGGAGTTTCACATTGGTCAATTGTATGCAACTCTGCTTCTGCAGCTATCATTTACCAAATAACTTTTTCTTACTCTCAAACTTTTATGAATGTTGTGATGGAATAGCAAAGAGGGCTTGTAAACTAACTCCTTTTGATTTTAATTGAGATGAAAAGGGTATGAATGAAAGAAAAGGTTCATCACATTTGTAATTAAAGCAAATTCTTTAAGTTATATTATTTCTCAGCAATAGATGATGAATTTTACTTGATTAATGAAAGGATATTGATAATAAGATATGGTATTGTATTTAATAATGTAAGACTTCCTTTTTTCCCTTCACAGGTTTCCACTTGAGTGGCACAGTGACAGACCGTGCAACGCAATCGGAACCAGAAACTCTTTGCAATGTAGCTATCAGCTTTGATCGTTGCAAGATTACCTCAGTGACCTGTAGCTGTGGAAACAAGGACATATTTTACTGTGCCCATGTTGTGGCACTCTCTTTATACCGGATCCGCAAGCCAGATCAGGTCAAACTGCATCTTCCCATTTCAGAGACACTGTTTCAAATGAACAGAGACCAACTACAAAAATTTGTACAGTATTTGATCACAGTGCACCACACAGAAGTGTTGCCAACTGCTCAGAAATTAGCAGATGAAATTCTTTCTCAGAATTCAGAAATCAATCAAGTCCATGGTAAGTTTGATTGTTGTTCTTCCTTTTGTTTCATTCCCTCTCTGGTTTCTGAGGTTTTTTTTTTTTGTGGTACTCAGGAGTGTGACCTCCTGAGGTTCCTTCCAACCTGAATTACTTTGCGATTTTTATGGTTGTCTCAGTTTAACAAGGTAGAAATGTTCCATTAGGAGGGCAGGATATGGGAAAAACAACTGAGCTCCTCCCTCCAAGTAATTATAACTTTGAAATTAAGAGGCTCCAGTCGAAAGGTGTGGAAAAGAAAAATAATAGCTCTTTACTAAAGAATATATATATAGGTAACACAACAAACAAACAAGCAACAATCCCATAACCCAACTTTCACTGAACACAATTAAGTACTTCTTTGCCTTTCAGCACAGTTATAACTACACTCATCGGGGTGTTGCCCGAAACAAGAACACAAACCAACAGAGTGTCAGTTTATGCGGTGCTTTATTCAGGGCCCGGGAAACCTGAGGACTAACGTCCCAAGTCAGGATTCCAAAGACCCTCATGTCGACTACATCTTTTATACCTTTAACAAACAAAGCTACGTGATTGGCTCACACATCAAAGCAAATATACCAGTTATACATAAACTTACATATATCATCCTGAGTACAATCAACCGTTAACTCTCCCCTCTAACACATTGTGTAACTGACTCCCACCACCAGACTACATCCTATTTCTAGTTACAAATCATCTTGTACCGGTTCTGCATGCTTGACTTAATCCTTTTACTATTGTTTCTTCTGATTAGCACATTCTTAACTCATAAGTCCCAGGTGTTGCTGGCAGGGCCTCTTTCAGGCCTACCCTGCAAAGCAAACCTTTGACCAAATTACTACTAATGCTTTAATCACTGCAACAAGTCCCCCCTTTTGAGCATTCTTCAATCTTCAATTGCAAGGATGCTCAAATCTTTATATCCTCGTCTCTTGAATTGCTGGAGGGGAATCACTGTTCGGAAGAATAACTTCTTTCCGAGTCAATGCCATCATGATTCGACGAGTGTGTTGGCCTTCCTTTACAATTATTCCTAAAAGACACTTATATACAAGCAGAGCAACAAGAATTATTATGCCAAAAATCAAAGCATATTGAATGATAGACGACAGCCAACCTGACAGGTGAAGACCAAGAGAGCTGAATAATTTACCAATCCAATTATGTTCTGCATCTTTTTGTAAATTGTGCACATTTCCCTCAATTTGTTCCAATTGAGAAATGTCATTTTCAATTTCGTGTGTGACATTCGGGATGTGAATACAGCAATGCTCATTGCGTGCATGCAGGTAACCACAAACTCCATGTTCTTTTAACAGGATTAAATCTAATGCCATTCGGTTTTGTATAGTCATGCGTGTGGTGGCTTGTAATTGAACATTCATATCTCGGAAACCTCTTTTAGTAGCTGCAGCCAATCTCTCAGTCTGTCCCATTAGTTTAAATAACATTTCTCTGTTGCGATATGATGCTATAGGAGCGAACAAGGATTCTAACACCCATCCAAATTTTACTCCACTCGATGGTTCATGCCAATTTTCAGAATCTTGTTCTGTACCGGTATCTCTTTTTCGTCTTGGTTGCATTTCGACTGTAGTCAATTTTCCTGATTTCCAGTACGGGCAAAGTGTAGGAACACCCAAAGTAATTTGTGTTGCTGATCCGTCTACGGGCATGTGAGTGGTCCATTGTCCATGTCCCATAACCCAGACTAAATTCCCTGGACTTCTCACCGTTGTAGTGAGGCAGTTAACATTACGTAAATTGTCATGGCCTTTCATAGAGTGATTGTATCCTCGGCACTCACAGCCTAATTGTAAAAGCATGCACACTGGAAGTAAGCCTATGTCATTATTGGGAGTATCACATGTATAGATTCGAGTGCAATTCCACAGTTCTGTGGGTGAGACTATTTCTCGCCATTGTTTGTGTTTCGGATGTAAAAAGGAGTAATTTTGATTTGTGGTACCTACCCAGTGGATGCACCATTGTACCTGTCCAATGTAACTATAAACTTCTAAGAGACTCGGTCCCCAAATCGTTTCCCATTCTTTCATTGTAGTGGAACTAGTAATATTTTGACACACTTGTTCACGTTTTTCTCGCAGGATAGGAATTTTAACCGCTTTACACGGTGTATTGAGGATAACAGCCGAGGGTGACACTATACAATTGCCTTTGATTTGATCACCAATTGGGTTGTTTAGCCATTGCCAAAAACCAGGCATTTCTTTACATTGTTTCTCAGTTTTCACTGTTGGTAGTAGACAGGTAAGTGTTAGATCAGTCGAAGTAGTTGTCACAAATTTACAATTCCATGTAGTATTTTTAAACATTTTAGGGACTTCTGGTACTGGTATTACTCCCCATGGAATTGGATCTCCAGCTGCATGAGGCATCGGGAGGCATGCAGTAATTGTGGATACATTTTGAACTTTCCCAAAGTCCCTAATTAATCCAACCACCAAATTTTCTTGTGTAGATTCTTTGTGAGGAATTTGTGGGATCTGCGGAATTTGTGATGTGTGAATTTGTCGAGTCATTCGCTCAATTTTCACATAAACAGAAGTTATCCCTGTCTCCCACCAATCATCCTTACTAATCCAACAAATGTATTGTCCTTCATCCTGTCCTCTTTGTACTTGTTTAACTGTTAAAATAATTGCATTTGGCCTTTGTTCAATAATATATTTAGTGCCACCCTGTAAATTGTGTCCTTTAAACCACCACCCATAATCCATATACTGCTGTTCTAGAATTTCACAGACTAATGTTATATCCTGTCCTTCCAGTATGGAATAAACTTCATATATGGGTCTAATTCCTTGTCCTTGAGATGGCACAGCTTTTACTGTTCTTATACCATAGTTTCCTTCCTTTGCACAAGAAACTATACATAAAAAGGTGCCTTCTGTTTCTCCTATTTGTGGATCAGAAATGTTTAGCCAACCTTTCCCTTCTCTTTCATCAGACCACCAGCTAACTCCTTTGCTTTGTTTTTCCCATATCTTGGTTGTCACATTTAATTTCCACCAGCTCAATGTAATAGGTTCAGGGCATGGAACATCTAAAACAAAAGTACAGTTAATTCGTAAGGGAGGACCATTCCACATGTCAGACTGCATGTGAGGGGGTATTATTTGTACTTTGGTGTTCGTATTATGTGTGAAATTGAGTGTATGTATTTCGGCATGTCCATAATCAAAACTCATTCGAATCCATACTATGCAGAAATATATACCATTAGCATCAGAAGTTACATTGGGTACCTGCAAGACGGTATAGCCTTTTTGCTGTGTCACATTCCATACCGTAGTCACACCATCTGTCATAACTTGGTCCTGGTCCTGATCTATCCATCGCCACCCAGCATGCACTTCCTCTAATCCAGCTCCCTGGTCATCAGAAAAAGAACAAGTCAGATTGACATTCGTTCCTTCAGGTACTAGGAAAAAGGAATCAGAAACACTAACTTTAACAAATGCATCGACGGTACTTATTAATAACAGAAATATTATCACTCTTATTACAAGTCTTATTTGACTGGTCGGAACACCATTTTGGTGGGCGCAATGGATTCTACAGACCACTGCGCGGGGACCTTCTTGATCCTCGTGTAGTGAATCCAGTTGTCGATGCCTTCGACCTTGACTGCTGTATAAGTTGTCATCAACACCTGGCGGGGGCCGTCCCATGTTTCTCTCAGTGGTTCCACTGACCAATTCTTTATGTAGACCTGATCTCCTGGAGAAATGTCATGCACTGGATTCTCCAGAGGTAGGGGTCGATTCCACTGTAGGGCTCCTCGGAGTGCTGCAAGAGTCTTATTTAGAGACAGAATATAGTTAAACACAGTTTGGTCTCCCACTACATGGGGATCACCCTGATATGTTGTTGCATGGTATGGTTTCCCATATAGAATCTCATATGGGCTCACTCCAATCCTTTCTCTGGGTTTAATTCTAATCCTTAACAGAGCAAGCGGCAAAGCTTGGGGCCACTGAATTTTTGCCTCTTGACAAATTTTCTTTAATTGATTTTTCAGAGTCTGATTCATTCTTTCTACCTGCCCACTAGATTGTGGTCGCCACGGAGTGTGGAGATTCCACGCTATCCCCAACATTGTGGCTAAATCCTGTACAATGAAATGTGGCCCTCTATCTGAGGACAATCCTAATGGCACTCCAAACCTCGGAATGATTTCTTTCAGCAGGGTTTTCACTACTTCTTTTGCCTGATTAGTTCTACATGGGAAAGCTTCTGACCATCCTGAGAAAGTACACACATACACCAGTAAGTACTTGTATGTCTGAGCTTTTGGTAATTCTGAAAAATCTACTTGCCAATAATCTCCTGGAAGTTGTCCAATTTGAAGTTTTCCCATTTGTACTTGTTTTCTAACTATCGGGTTGTTTTTAATGCATGATAGACATGTTGCATTCACCCTTTTTGCTAATGTTAACATCTGATTTGAGAAAATTTTATTTTTTAGAAATTTTACCATTACTTCTGCACCCCAGTGGCACTTACCATGTTCGATTTCAAGTACTGTCTTCATTATTCTGATTGGCAGTATTACCTGTCCAGTAGGGGTAATATACCACTCTTTTACATTTTTCTTTGCTTCCATCATTTGGGCCAATTTTTCATCCTCTGGTGTATAATGGGGTTTCTCTTCCATGTGCACTGCTGCTGGGTTATCACGAGTCGGTAGCAAAGCCATTTGAGTCCATGTCTCTGTGGCTGCTCGTTGTGCTGCTTGATCTGCTATCTATTCCCTTGAGACTCGGGTTCCGAATTGGTCTAATGTCCTTTTACATGCATTATTGCCACGGCTGATGGTTGATGTATGACCTCCAGGAGCTGCAGTACTTCTTCTCGATGCTTTATGGTTGAGCCTTGGGAAGTAAGCAATCCTCTTTCCTTCCACAATGCTCCGTGTACATGGACTACTCCAAAGGCATATTTAGAGTCAGTCCATAAGTTCACCCTTTTTCCTTGACTCAGAATCAGGGCTCTTACCAGCGCCCAAATTTCAGCCTTTTGTGCAGATGTTCCTGGGGGCAGCGCTTTTGCTTCTACGATTTCCTGTAAAGTAACCACTGCATACCCCGCATACCTGGTTCTGTTTTCCACAAAGCTTGATCCATCTGTGAACAGTTCCCAATCTGGGTTCTCCAGCGGTTCGTCCTTCAGATCCTTCTGACTCGCATAGACATGCTCAATAGTCTCCATGCAGTCATGTTCCAAGACTCCCTCTTCCTGTGTGGATCTGAGAAACTCAGTTGGATTGAGATGGTTAGTGACTTTTAATTCAATGTCATCCTGTTCTCTGAGCAAGGCCTGGTATTGCAACATTCTGCTAGAGGAGAGCCAATGCCCCCCTTTCTGTTCCAGGACTGCAATGACCATATGTGGTACGTAAACTGTGATATGCCTTCCCAGTGTCAGTTTACGTGCTTCCTGAATTAGTATTACTGTTGCAGCCACCGTCCTAAGGCACCCAGGCCATCCCCCACTTACAGTGTCCAATTGTTTTGAGAAGTACCCGACAGGCCTCTTCCAAGATCCCAGTCATTGAGTGAGTACTCCCAAAGCCAATCGTTGTCTTTCACAGACATACAGTTGGAAATCTTTAGTTAAGTCGGGCAGTCCCAGGGCAGGCGCTTCCCGCAAGGCTTTCTTCAGTTGCTGGAATGCCTTTTCCTGTGCTGGTTTCCAGATTAACTGCGGCTCCTTTACGGCTTCGTACAGTGGTCTAGCAAGGAGTCCGAAGTCAGGAATCCATAGTCGACACCAGCCGATCATTCCTAGAAAAGACCTTAATTCCTGATTATTCCGTGGAACTCGAATAGCACAGATAGCTTGTATTCTGTTTGCCCCTAACCGCCGGAAACCTTGAGAAATCTCACAACCTAAGTAGATAACTTTCTGTTTAACTAGTTGGGCCTTTTCCTTCGAGACCCGATAACCTGCTTGACCTAGCATGTTTAACAGTTCAATGGTCAGCTTACAACACATCTGTTGTTCTTCAGTGCCCAGAAGAATGTCATCTACATACTGCAGAACTATATAAGAGAAAGGAGAGTCTTTTACCTGAGTTGTCTTCCAATGCTCGAGTTCTTTCGCTAATTGATTACCAAATATTGTAGGCGAGGATTTGAATCCTTGTGGCAGCCACGTCCAAGTGAGTTGCCTTTTTCTTCCAGTGTCGGGGTCTTCCCATTCAAAAGCAAAGAGGTGCCAACTTTCCGGTGCCAATCAGATGCAGAAGAATACATCTTTCAGATCTATTACCGAAAACCACTGGAATTTCTCAGAAACAGATGTTAACAAGGTGTATGGATTTGCTACCACTGGGTGAATGTCCTTGGTTAAAAGATTGACTGCCCTTAAATCCTGCACCAACCTATATTTTCCATTTGGTTTCTTGACTGGAAAAATTGGCGTATTAAATTCTGATTCACACTCTACTAATATTCCAAGAGTCACAAACTGTTTGATTAGAGGCGCTACCCCTTTTCTTGCTTCTAAACTAATCGGGTATTGCCTTACTCGTACTGGCTGTGCTCCCTCCTTGAGTTCTATTACTACTGGGGTTGCTGCTTTAGACAATCCTGGGATCCCAGTCTCCCATACCCAAGGGACGACTGCATGCTCTATTTCTTGAGGAATTGCTTCTGTTTCTATTTCATTTACTGCGAATATCTGTGCTACATTTTCTTCCGGGATTTCTAATTTGACTCTACCCTTTTCAAACACAATTGTGGCTTGTAAGGAGGATAACAAATCTCTCCCCAGTAAACATTCTGGACTATTAGGCATGTAAAGAAATTGATGATCCAATTGCTTTCCTCTAAATTTAATATCCAGTGGCCTCAAGAATGCCCTTTCCTCTGTTTGACCCGATACACCCACAACACGAATAGTTGAATTACTTAGAGGACCCATTAATCTATTCATTGCCGAAAAACTGGCTCCTGTATCTACACGGAATTCCATAGGTTCTCCTTCTATTTCCAGGACGACCCTTAAATCCCGATCTAGTCAGCTTTGATTTTGGTAATTCTGCAACATAAATGCTTGAGCGACACCTTGTGGCGTCCCAGTATTCGCACCCTGCATGTTCCCGACAAACGGATTCATTCCTATTCCTGTATTCATAGGACATTCATTCTTCCAGTGTCCTGGATTCTTGCACAATGCACACTGATTCAATCCTAACTTTTCGCGTCCACCCTGGGGTCCGAATCGTCCTTGACTACCGAAACTTCTGCCAATTCCTCTACCCCTGTTTCCACGACCTTTTCCCCTATTTCCCCTGTAATTATAGTTTCCTCCTGCCGCCTGTAAAATTGCCAACATACTCGCTTGTTGCTTCTTTGTATTCTCTTTTTCTCTATTGTTATACACTTTCCAAGCTACTTCTAGCAGTTTCTCTAAATTCCGCGTTTCCTCACCTTCTAACTTTTGCAACTTCTTTCTAATATCTTCCTGTGACTGTCCCATAAAGATCAGGGCCAATTGTAATTTCCCTCATTCTGCTTCCACATCTAAATCTGTGTATTTTCGAGCCGTTTCTTTTAATCTTTCCAAGAAGGCAGAGGGGGATTCTCCCTTATCCTGCCGTACCGAATACAACTTAGACCAGTTTAAAGTTTTTGGGATTCCACTTCGTATCCCTTCTACTAATAATTCCTGATAAACTTTCAACCTATGATAATCTCCTGCCGCGTTCGGATTCCACTCCGGATCTTCCCGCGGTACCAAATCATTCACTGTCCCTTGTCCCGGCTGAGTACGAATCCTTTCCCTGGCTCTTTCAACCATTACCCGCAATACCATCTCCTTCTCTGCAGAATCTAGAATTGTATCTAACAAAACTTGCAAGTCATTCCAATCTGGATTCTGAGTCTTTATCACCATTTTAACGACACGCGCCACACGCTCCGGGTTTTCCCTATACGTCCCTGCCGACTGCTTCCATATCAACAGATCATTCGGTGAAAAGGGAACCTTAACCATAACACGCGCCCCACCTGCTCCAACTGCCTCACGCAAAGGACCCATCAGCCTCGGAGGTGAGGGAGAGATAGTTCTCCCTTCTCCTTCGTACTTTCGTTCCCGACTTCGTCCACGCTCCTTCCTGCCCCTCCGGGTTCGCTCTGCTAATGGGGTCCTATCTAAACGCCTTCCTCCTTCCTCATCCGAGGATGATTCCAACGGGGGTACAGGTGACCCATCTGACCTACGGGAAGGAGTCGCTCTCATCGGGGGTGCGGTAGGAGTAAGGCTCGGGGATACCAACAAAGAAACATCTTCCTCTGGTTCGGGAAACCGTACCTTCCGTTCCTTACAACCCACACATTCATCATTCGATTCTTTTAACACCAATATTCCACATTCCTCTTGCCACTTAGGTTTACGCTTCAAATCATAAAACAAGTCCAAATACGGTATTTCTTCCCACTTATCATTATCTTTCAAATATTGCATTAGAGGTGTCATTATTTCTACAGTTACAGTACCGTTTCTCGGCCACTGCATTCCCTCAGTATCATATTGAGGCCACACATTATTACAATAATCAATCAGTTGTGTCTTACTTAACTCTTGTCCAAAATTCCCTTCTTTCCAATGCTTTATTATACACCCAAGTGGAGAATCATTAGGGATAGCAGTTTCAGAACAAGACAACGCTCTAAAGGTTTTAAAAGGCATCATACCCACTGCAACACAGCACTCACACAGACAGCAAATACCACAGCGATTACGTAATCTGTTTCCACAATTATCTTGCCGTTTTTCACTATTCACGGCAAGTGCTGGCTCAGCGCAGCTTTCGCCGCGTCTTACGACCAGCGCCTAGGCTTCCCCCAAAAATACCTCTCTCAGCTCAACCCAGCGAGTATACACAGTCTCGTCTTATAGGCAGGCTTTTACCACTAGTAGAAAATAAAGCACCTTTGGGCTTACCTCGGGCGGTTGTCCGTCGGGTGCGGGGTCGGGCACGGGTCGATGTCTCCTCCAGAAATCACCTGGCGCCGGCACGGAGTGGATCAGCTCGTGTACCGCCCCAGCGACCCCCGGAGTCCTGCCGCTGGTCGCCAGAATACTGTTGCCCGAAACAAGAACACAAACCAACAGAGTGTCAGTTTATGCGGTGCTTTATTCAGGGCCCGGGAAACCTGAGGACTAACGTCCCAAGTCAGGATTCCAAAGACCCTCATGTCGACTACATCTTTTATACCTTTAACAAACAAAGCTACGTGATTGGCTCACACATCAAAGCAAATATACCAGTTATACATAAACTTACATATATCATCCTGAGTACAATCAACCGTTAACTCTCCCCTCTAACACATTGTGTAACTGACTCCCACCACCAGACTACATCCTATTTCTAGTTACAAATCATCTTGTACCGGTTCTGCATGCTTGACTTAATCCTTTTACTATTGTTTCTTCTGATTAGCACATTCTTAACTCATAAGTCCCAGGTGTTGCTGGCAGGGCCTCTTTCAGGCCTACCCTGCAAAGCAAACCTTTGACCAAACTACTACTAATGCTGTAATCACTGCAACAGGGGGACGCTAGTGCCTCGGGAGGCAGGGGCTGCAGTGCCTCACTATCGGTCACCAGGGGGCGCTGTTGGGCTCTGGCAGCCGCTGCATCTGTGGGGCCTGTGTGCCGAACTGGGACCCCCACCGAAGGGGGAAAGGAGAAGGGGGGAGGGTCATTCCTCCTGTGGACTCATGTTGTCATAGACTGGCTCCGGCTGGAACTCCCCTTCTTCATCAATGGGTATAAACTACCACTGACACAGAGAAGGAGGAGGGTGGAAGACCAGCCTTTCCCCTCAAAAGTTCCTCCACAGATGGTACAAGCTTCTCCGATGAAATCTGAGGCAAGTCCAGGCCGTGGGCAGAACAGGGCATGAGGGAATGGAGGCGAACCAGGGCCAAAAGCACCTAGATGACTTGGCCGAAAACAAAATGAACCCCAGAGCTCTTCTCTTCCCATACCCTCCCTGAGTCAGGGCAAAAGTCAAGTGCTGTCTCCAGCAGAAAGAAAAAAAAAAGAAAATGGGGGCAAAACAACCCCCAAAACCCAAACACCTCCCAGCAAAAGGAACTGCCAGCCTCCCCATCCCCCTTCTCTCTTCAACTGTCACTTTGGCCAAAACCACACACCAAAAATCTACCTTCCCCCTTGCCTTGGGGAGAGGAAAACAAAAGAGTTCAGCTTCTTGCAGAGAGAAGCCATTAGCACATCAGTAGGACAGTCATTAAGGTCTAAGCTGAGCAAACACTAAAACCTGAAAAATCACCCCACACCAACCAAGCCGTTGGTGTGAAAAAATTCACCAGAAGCCAATAAAAAAGAAAAAGAAACTAACAATGGTGTTTACATTATGGTGTTGTGGTCAGTTCATCATGCTTTGTTTCTGCTGCTGCATCCTCCTCAGGGGGAGGACTTCTCACACTCTTCCCCTGCTCCAGTGTGGGGTCCCTACCACAGGAAACAATTCTCCACAAACTTCTTTGATGTGACTTCTTCTCATGATCTACAGTTCTTCATTAACTGCTCCAGTGTAGGACCCATCTACAGGCTGCAGTCCTTCGGGAACAGATTGCTCTAGTGTGAGTCCCTAACAGGGTCACAAGAGCCTGCTCCAGCACAGGCTTTCCATGGCATCACAGCCTCCTTCAGGCACATTCACCTGCTCTGGCATAGGGTCCTCCATAGGCTATAGGTAGATCGCTGCTCCACCATGGACCTCCATGGGCCGCAGGGGGACAGCCCGCTTCACCATGATCTTCACCACAGGCTGAAGGGGAATCAGCTTCAGTGCCTGGAGCACCTCCTTCCCCTCCTTCTTCACTGACCTTGGTGTCTGCAGAGTTGTTTCTCTAACATATTCTCACTCCTCTCTTCTCTGGCTGCAATTGCTTCTGTGCAATAACTTCATTTCTTAAATATGTTATCCTAGAGGTGCTACCACTTTCACTGATGAGCTCAGCCTTGGGCAGCAGTAGGTCCATCTTGGAGCTGACTGGTATTGGTTCTGTAAGACATAAGGGAAGCTTCTATCAACTCCTTACAGAAGCCACCCATGTATCCCCCCCACTACCAAAACCTTGCCACACAAACCCAATACACCCATAGAAACTACTGTGGAAAAAATTATCTCAGTCAAAACCATCATGCCAGTCCTTTCTTTACATTTTCTCTTGTTAGCACTGGCTGCTTCACAGCAATTGCTGTTTTACTTTGATGCTGTGCACTACTGAACAGTTGTTATATATATATACCCAAGAGTTCTGAAAATAAATACAAGATGAAGTCACTTATGTCTGAACTTTGAATCATTTGGGAAATCAAAGGCATAATATTTTGTAATAACTAGTTTTATCAGCTTTGTTTCTATATAATTAATGTTTAGAATAATTCTGAGACCACTAAGTTTGTAAAATCAGTTACTATTCTGTTGTGAAGCAATGTACAGCATTATTGGTTTCTAGCTTGGACCATTCAATCTTTGCATAGTACACATGCTTTTTAGTCCTAATTGTTTTTCCATATCCTCTTGACACTGCCATGAGGTGACATTTAATAAAAATTAATTAACCTACATTTCACTTTTATACTTAAATTCATAAGATTTTTATAAAATTAAGTTCAAAACATTCAGTATGGCTGAGTAAATAATGTGGCATGGCTTCATTTGAAGATTAAAACAACTCTTGTGAGACTTCAGAAATAAGGACCAGGAAAGCAGTTTACTTTGAAGATGCTACATTCTGCCATCATATTAACTAAAATTTAGAATCATAGAATCACTGAATCATTAAGATTGGAAAAGACCTCTAAGATCATCTAGTCCAGCCTTTGACCAATCTCAACCTTGTCAACTCGACCATGGCGCTAAGTGCCACACCCAGTTATTTCTTGAACACCTCCAGGGATGGTGACTCCACCACCACCCTGGGCAGCCTGTTCCAAAGCTTAACCACACTTTCAGTGAAGAAATTCTTCCTGATGTCCAACCTGAACCTCCCCTGGCACAGCTTGATGCTATGTCCTCTTGTCCTATTGTTAGTTGCCTGGGAGAAGAGACTGACCTCCACCTTGCTACAACCTCCTTCCAGGTAGCTGTAGAGAGTGAGAAGGTGACCCCTGAGCCTCCTTTTCTCCAGGCTAAACAACCACAACTCTCTCAGCCTCTCTTCATATGACTTATTCTCTAGCCACTTCATTGCCCTCCTCTGGACATGCTCCAGCATCTCAATGTCTTTCTTGAAGTGAAGGGTCCAAAATTAGACACAGGACTTGAGGTGTCGCCTCACCAGTGCCGAGTACAGAGGGACAATTGCTTCCCTGGTCCTGCTGGCTACACTATTTTTTATACAGGCCAGGATGCCATCGGCCATCTTGGCTACCTGGGCACAATGCTGGCTCATGTTCAGTCACTGTTAACCAACACCCCCAGATCCTTTTCTGCTGAGATGCTTTCCTGCCACTCTTCCCCTAGCCCGTAGCACTGCATGGAGTTGTTGTGACCCAAGTGCAGGACCTTATTGTGCCTTATTGAATTTACTGTTGTATCCTGAGTAGTTTGCAATATAGGCTATTCTTAGCCTATTTTAGTCAAAGTCCCTTGCTTTGCTTCTATTTACTTTTAAAGTTTAAGTTCTTTATATATGACACCAGTTCTTGAATGCAGTTGCTCAGTTTGAAAGTAGTTGCTTTTAAAATTGCTATGTTATGGTCAAAGTGCTTAATTTTTTTTAAACGCTGCTGCTTTTGATAACTTGGGAGTTGATTATATTTAACATGTAAACTGTTATGACTATAAATATAAAAGGCTGTTACCCTGTTTTCAAAATGTATTTGGGTGTTCAGTGTTACAAAAAAATTGTGCATAGTATTCCTGCTTTTATTACTAAGATTGCAATTTAGTAATTTAGTATGCATTAGTATGTATGTATGGCTGTATCTATATACTGAGTATAAATACTTTATTTATTGTATTTAACTGTAAGTACATGATGTAAAACCTATTTTGAAAACCACTCATGACAGAAGTTAACAAAGCCAAAGGTAGAGAGAGGGAGATTTAATATCTTAGTATAAGTAATAGCCTCCATTTACAAGTGGGGAAAGGGATTTGGTCTTGGTACCAAACTGCATTGCAGAAAGGTGTTTTTAAGATTATTTTACTTCTCACTCTTTTGCTCTGACCCTGTTAGTAATAAATTCAAAGAATATCCTCATTTTGAGTCTGTTTTGCCGGTGATGGTGATCAGTAAGTGACCTCTCCCAGCTCTTCTCTCAGCTCATGAATCCTTCATTGTTTTTTTTCTCTCCTCTGTCCAGTTGTAGGGGGGATGGAGAGAGTCACTTTAGCGGGTACCTGGCATCCAGCCAGGGTCAACCCACTATGGCTGCCCATGTTCCTCTCCACAGTCAAACTGTCCATCTCCTGAAGCCTTGTGCTTTTTCAGGGCCACACTGCACCCCAAGTGAGGATGCTGCCTTTGGGTTGACCCCTCAGATCTACTTGCCAGCTATTTCTAGGACTTCATTTCCCAGCTCCTAAGGCAACTCCCTTCTGCAGTCCTGTTGCTTGTTCAGAGAGTTCCAGTCCCACGTCTTCAGAAGAAAAGCAGCAGTGTAGAAAATCCTCTGTGTTGCTCAAGAGTGATGTCTGTGCTAGTGGGAGAGGAAGCAGACTAGATCAATCAGTGTTCACCTTGTTGAGGAATAAAATTAGGGCCAGTAGCTTTGTGTGCAGGTGCAGTGCAAGCTGAAGGTTGTGCCCTGGGTGAAAGAAATGGTTGGAGGCCCAGACAAGGAGCCATAAAGAGGCACCAACCCTTTGCCTAACAAAGGGTAAGTAGACCTGCAGCACCAGCCAGTCAATCACCCAGAGACCCTGCAGAAGCCAATGAACAACGAGAAGACCCCAGACCCAAAATCACTATTGGAACGGGTGCATAGACTGTAATAAAAGTCCAGGGATTCCTTTGTTTGGGGTCCCTCCCCAGAGGCACCAGCTTGAGCCGTTATTGTGTCATGGATCGTAATTAAATTACTTAAAGGAACCAGAGGTCTGACAATGATGTGATGTGCTGGTTTAACAGTAAACAGGTGAGAGAAATTAACCCAACTCAAGAGAGGTTACAAGTTACAATTTACTAAAAAAAAGATTACAATAAATACAATGAGAGAAAAATGGTTTTAACCCCCAAAGACAGATGTATAACTGAGCATCCTGGGACAAGAACAGAATAGTGTTCATTAGCCCCTGTGCTGAGCACCACATGACCCCCCTGGGTGCACAGTGAAAGGAAAGGAAAACCTGTTGGTCTGGATGTTGGTCACAGTTCTGTTGAAGTAATGATTGCAGTCTTATCGAGAGTGGAAGTCACAGTCCTTTTGAAGTTCTGATCCTCCTCTGGATCTGACAAGTGGTACCAGAAGCCCCAAAACCCAAAGATTACATATGCTCAGGTTCAGGTGGGAATGTCTGGTACCTCCCCCAGGGCAGGGAATTTCACAATGGGTGATTTAACTCTGTGAGTCATGAGATATTTTTGGAGTCTTTGATGGTCTAGGTGGTTGCAGGTGCCTATTATGCCAGTCCAATATGGCCCATTAGCAGAGATGACCCCTCGGGCTGGGTATGAAGGTGCTAATGCCTCCCTGGAAGGGAATTATCACATCTGAGTCATTGGTGTGAAAACAAAAGAACACACTCTGGTGCCTTACAGGGTTCTTTAACACCCAGTTTGTAGCCTGAGGTGTCAGGTGTGCCCTGAACAGCTGCTGAAAACAATTCATTTATTAAAAGTCCATCAGAAATGACACAGCGGGTGTAGAATACACAATTTTTGTTATACCCACATTGTGATAAACTGGTCTCAGCCCCTGTAACTAGGACATATGGGAAACCAAGGGTGGAGCCGGTAAGGAAACCTTGTCTGACTGTGTGAGTGTGGGGTGTGTAAGGAGTAAAACAGGGCATCTGTTGGCTCACTGGAGCCACCCGCTGTTAAGAGGCTTCAGTCCCAGCAGTTAAAGTCTCATGTGGCGTGAGTGTGACTGTCATAGTCTCATCTGAATGGTCAGATAGGACAGTTTCCTTAACGACTTAAGTGAATGTAATGAACTTGAAAAGTGCCTATTTGAGAGATGTGGAGATGGTCATGCCTCAACCCCAGAACAAGAATGACACAAGCAGTGGGAGCTGAGGCTTCTTTGGCAGTAACACCAGGATGCCTGGCTGCTGCCAGGGCTGCAAATGGGGTTTGGACTTGTGCCCAATCTGACATGCCATCTCCTTGCCTTGTTATTTCATGGATATTGCTGAAGACTGACAATGATGTTGAAAGATAAGTGAATTACAAACCATAGCTGGTGCCAGTTACATGTATACTGAAGGCTCTTTATACATTCTGGTTAAACATTTTTGATCATACTAAGTGTAACCTATATACAATCTTGTGAGGAAATATTGCTCTGAGTCAGTACTGTGCTGAATAGCATCATAGAGCTCAGACCCTCATGTTGGTGTCTTAAGCTTTTACAGTCTTCTTACTCAGTGGCATAAAAATAACACTGGTGTAAGTATAGCATATACCCTGGGGAAGGTATATTTGGGATTGTGCTGAAAGAAGAGGCCTTGGTGGGGGCAGTGCTGCTGGCATGTGGCAGTGGGCTCCCTTATTCCTGTAAAGGAACCCTGTTTAAAGAATCTGCAGTAGCTGTGTTGAAATTTAGCCTTCTAGCGCAAACTGATTGATGAGCTTTTAATAAAATCTAAACAGTTATGGAAGGAATTTTGGTGGTTTTTCCCCAAATAGGGAAACTGACCTGAGAAATCTTAGGTTATTTTCAGTAAAAGTTAAAAGTAGCCATACCAAGATTATTTTAAGATAAATCTCCTTTGAAGTGAGGGATAAATATGTATGTTTTGTATATTGGTACTCTTATATATCTCCTTTTCACAGGTCTTTTCTCTGTTTTAGAGCAATGAAATATACAAAACAATCTCCTTTGAAGTGCGGGATAAATATGTGTGTTTTGTGCAAGGTGATACTGCAAACCTGTATCTGTTCAGCAACTGCACTGCTTCATCTCGTGCGGCTTGATTTCCCTTTTTATCTTAGTTGTTTGAAATCGAAGATTAATCAGCATGTGTTACATGTAGCTGATTGAATGTAAGCCCCCGTAAAACTAACATAGTAAAGATGGAAGCACTCACAGAAGGTCAAGTTTCCCATTCACAGAATCACAGAATTGCAGAATACGCTGAGTTGGAAGGGATCCACAAGGATCATCAAGTCCAACTCCTGGCCCTGCACAGGACCATTCCCAAGAGTCACACCATATGCCTGACAGTATCGTCCAAATGCTTCTTGAACTCTGACAGGCTTGGTGCTGTGACCACTTCCTTGGGGAGCCTGTTCCAGTTCCCAACCACCCTCTGGGTGAAGAACCTTTTTCTAACACAACTTCAGGCCGTTCCCTTGGGTTCTGTCACTGGTCAACACAGACAAGATCAGTGTCTACCACTCCTCTTCCCTTCATGAGAAAGCTGTAGACTGTGATGAGGTGTCACCTCAGTGTCCTCCAGGTTTTGTACCATCTTGGGCTTGATTCCCATCTTCTGAGACAGTCTTATGGTTTCCATGGAAGGCAGAAGAGTTCTTTCATATCTTCAAAGACATAATTACTTTTTAATCTAAAAAAAAAATATGTGGACAGCAGTGCATTGTTCACAGCTGTAGGCTCTGATGTTGGAAGCAGTTTAGGAAGTTCCTGAGCTGGAATATTTTTTTTTACTCTCTTAACAACTAGTAGACAAGACATCCCTCTGACCCTCTAAATCTTCCAGTTGTATTTTCATTGAATAAAGAATCTATCAATGTCATGGTTTTACTGGTTCTTAGAAACAAAGTAGGAATTTTTCCCTTCCCCCTGCCCACTGCAGAGCTATGAAGTGGGCACTTAAGGAACACAAAAGAAGCAGTTTTCTGGTTAATTGCTCAAAACTTTGTCTCCTAGGAAACGGGGGATGAGGGGCTCCTCTTTACTTTTTTCTCTCGTCTCCTGGGAAACGAGGGGGTAGGAGTTTTTGGGGCTGGCTGCGGAGGCTGGAACAAAGTAACAAAGTTGGAGTGGAAGCTCAGTGGTTCCTGTTGTTCTCGGCCTACTTGCCAACTGTGGATCCTGCTTGGATTTTTCATCAGAGAGGAGTTGTTTTCTAGAAGTTTTTCCCCTTCCCCGTTTGTTTTTTTTCCTGGCCGTGGTCCTTGTGCACATCAGGGGGAGAGGAAGGACTGTGCTACACGATTCGACCAGCCAAACAGAGTGAGTTTTTTTGTTTTTTCCCATTGGAGAGGACCTTTTTTGTTGTTTCTCTCCCCCCTCTCTCTCTCTCCCCTTTCCCAGTGTGTGGGGGAGGGGAGCGAAACCCATTTTTTTTTTGGTTTCTCTAACACACCCCAGAGGGTGTTACCCCCACATGGCAACGACCAACGATTCCACAGCACCCCCTGCTGGTCAGCATAAAGAACTGCAGACTCTGCATCTCCAGTGATCCAACAGCACCACCTGGTAACTGGCACAGGACACTACAAGCTCTGCATCTCCAGTTACCCAACAGCGCCTCCTGTTGACTGTGGTTAGAATTGCACCAAAGGGTGTAAACTGAACTGTTTACTTTTTTTTTCTTTGTTCGTTTATTGGTTTGTTTTGAAGGGGATTATCTGTGGGTATAGGAGTATTGTTTGGTTGTTTTACTTGTTTTCCCTCATTGTTTCTGCCAATACACACATACTTTTTAATAAAGGGCTGATTTTTTTCCTTTTCCATAATTTTTTTTCCTTCAATTGGAGACTCTTAAGTTCAGATTTATAATTGCTTAGAGGGAGGAGTTTGGATCTTTTAGTATTGGCTACAAAGGTAACATGATCTGGGATTTAAAAGTGATAAATTGTGTTATGAAATTCAATTTCTAACATCTTCTCAAAACCTAACAGAGATAGAGATTACACAGTTGGGACAAGCCCAAAATCAAAATGTCAAATAAACTTAAGCCTTAGGCATGCTTAAAATGACTTTTACACACATCTGAGTATGATGATGCAATGCCATGAGATGTTTCCCTGACAGTCTAGATAAGTGCTTTTCAACCTTTTCAGTTATAATACTTTTTTAAAAATATCCAGTGAAGGTGCAGGCTTCTTCAGAAAAATGTAGATTGTTAGATACTGCAAGAACTGGTTTTATTTTTGTCAGCCTTTAGAAAAGACCACGAGGGGAAAATTACTGATCTCAACTGCAAAATTTGAGTTAGAGCAACCTGTGGTCAAAGCACTACCTGATGTAAATCCAGTCACTTCAGTTGGCACTAGGCTAATTCAGGTAGAGTTGCTCTGAATTGACTCTATGCTGATGACATTGCCTATGTAAAAATGTTCCTTCAGAAGCACCACAATCTTACACAGATGTAACTTATTTATTATGTTAATGCCTTTAGTACTTAAAGACTGTGGATTTGTTTGAGGATTATTTTTTATTCTTTGTTTATCTTTGCAAAGCCATCACAGCTCAAAGGCACTGAAGTGATTTTTCTCATGTTCATCAATAGCAGTGCTCATTAGCAGTAATTTAAAACTGAGCAAGATTGCTGAAGGTATAGAAATTACATAAGTGTTCTGGGGAGAAAGGTTTTAACATTGCAGTTGTTGAAATATTATGTAAAGTGTAATTTTCTTTGTAAAAGCATTCTGGAATAACTGCTGAGGCAGGAGGAAAAAAACTCACCTTGATTTTAATGTTTTATTATAGATACGTTTTATTTAAATACTTTTTCATAATCTGCCATTTTTAAGAGCTTAAGACTACTGAGGAGAAATTTAGGTCTATTTTAAAGAACTTTAGATTAAAGTAAAAACATCCAAAATGGGGCAATACACAAATCCAAAAACCTTTGCAGTACTCCTTTCCCCTGGCCCCACAAACCTCTCTTGTTTATATAGAACATAACAATTTATCTTGCTGTTTCCAGGTGCTCCTGACCCAACAGCAGGTGCCAGCATAGATGATGAAAACTGCTGGCATTTGGATGAGGAACAGGTCCAAGAACAGGTTAAACTCTTCCTCTCCCAGGGTGGATACCATGGATCAGGGAAGCAGCTCAATTTGCTTTTTGCAAAGGTATGTTGTGTGCTCAAATTTCCCTCTTTTCTCTCCCCTCACTCCCGCATCCAGTCTGTACTTGTTCAGGTCTTACTCAAAGTCCTGTTGTTTTAAAACAAGACAAAGCCCTGGGAACATGATGGCAAGTTAACAATGCAATGGAACGCAATCTGGTGTGTCTTGAGATTAGTTTAAAGGAAACGAAGTAACATTTCAACTGTCTGCAGCACTGTTGTTCTCTTCCTTCTTACCCTCAAAATGTTGGAGAAACCTGTAGAGATTATGGTTTTGCAGCAGATGGCATAATATACCTGTGGATTACTTGTGGAAGGCGTATGTTTGCAGAATTGCAATAGGATACTGAAACTAAAAATTGTTAAAATTGGGAAGGTAGACTATTTTTTTCTACTTAAAAATTTCAAATCAGATATATAAATTATACTTATTCAACAGAGATGGAATGTTTAACACTTCAGTATATTGTCTGTATTGTGGTTTGTTTTGGGGTTTTTTCAAGTTTGTATTAAAAGACTCATTTCCTAGGTGCGAGAGATGCTAAAGATGAGAGATTCAAATGGAGCTCGCATGTTGACGTTGATAACAGAACAGTTCATGGCTGACCCTCGTCTGTCCCTTTGGACACAGCAAGGAACTGCAATGACTGACAAGTATAGGCAGCTCTGGGATGAACTGGGTAAATTACTTCTAAATCATTTTGGTGTTCATGTGTATAATGAAGAAACAATGACATATTTGGGATGTAAACTCTATTGTGGTACTAGTTAAAGCAAGTTAGTGTTTTCTTCAGGTTTGCTTGTTCAGTTAAGGTTGGGTGAAATTGAATTTCTGATCTACTATATGAGAAAATTAGAGTTGGAGGAAAGGATAATATGAAACAAGTATGATTGCAACAGGTTGTAAGTACCTGAGGATCTATAAAAAGAATGAAGCAAAAAGGGGAAATGTAGCTACACAACTGAGGGTAAGTATAGAAACCACTAGAGCTAAACTGTAAAGTTTAAGGAAGAAATTGATTCACAACCAGAGAGAAGTAGAAGGCAAAAAGAAAAGATTCATTAAGAGTATAAGAAGATAGCAACAAAGGAAAGCAGAATTCCATTACTGAGTAGGAAAGGAGATCAAGTAACAGAGGGCTATAACAATTAACACTGCTTTGCAGGAAAGGTCAGTTGTGGCCAGATACGACTTGTACAAATGGAGAGACAAACACAGGCTGAAACGGGAAAGGAATTATTTAAATTGGTAAAGTCAGAAGACACTTGTATTAAAGTGTTCAAGAAACTCACTGAGACAGTTTTGAGCTACTGCTTTAGAAGTTCTCAAAATCTATAGGAATTTGTGTTAGGGAGGGGGAAATTAAAAACAACTTGAAGGTAAATGTCACCAATATTTTAAAGGTGGGTAGGTGAGTGGAAAAAATAAAATAAGTAACCACCAGCATTGTTTTCCTAAATGTAAGGTACTGGAACAAACCACTAACCAGTTGGTATGTAAGCATATAGAAGATAACAGTGATAAAAGACAACTTGAATTATTTTAAAAACAGTAGTAAGTCTTATTTGCTTCCCTAAAAGATAATTCACTGAGTGTATGACTGAAGGAATTAATGTGTATATCTTAGCAGCAGCAAGGTTTTGGATGCTGTCTTGGAGGGTTTTTCAAAGCAAATTGAAGAGATGCAGCCTAAATGGAATTGCCTTGTGATTCATGGATCTTGGAGTAGTTACCTGTGCTGTCATTCAATCTGGAAAGACACTCCAAGTCTAGACTTACAGGAGTCTGTCTTGAGATGTGTTCTGGTCAATATTGCTATTCTTGACTTATGTGGCATGGAATATTAAAATAAATATATATACATATAAAATCAAATCAACAAAAAACAAACAAAACCCTAAAACCAACCAAACAAAACCCAACAAAAAAACCCAAACAACTCAAAACTTACTGAAGACACCCCTTGGGACAATATGTAAACACTACAGAGAACAAAGCCAAAACCCATAATACTCTTAGTATATTTTAAAGGTCCAAAATCAAGCTAAATATTGCATTAAGGGTATAGAAATTTAGCAGAAACTAAAGCCCCCTTGGTTCCAGTTGGTTCTCAGAGGGGCTGGGTGCAGCTGGGCTTAATTTCTGATTAGAACCTAGTCAATTTAATTCCTTCAGTCCTGCATGAGTTGCATTAAGCCAATGCTTAGATTTGTCCAGTAAAATTATATAACATCATTCAATTCTGGAATGCCATCAACTGGGGTGTGAAAACTGATTCTAGTACCCACCCCACCATGGTTCCAGCTGTCAGGTGTTGCCATTGGTTTTCTGATTCCCTTTTGAGTTGTCCCCACAGAGCCAGTGAAAGAGGTTGCTTCCTCCAAAGGGGGCAAAGTGTTAATAGTCCCAGAACGTGTTGGTGTTGCCAGCCTTCTATTAATAATTCAGTAGACCATGTTCCATCACTGCTAACCCATACTGTGTGCCCCATGAGGGTATACCTAGTTCTGAACAAATTATGTCAGGCTCAGTATCATTGTTAGTCAAATGAGACCAAGTGTCATTGAGTGGTATGATATAGTTTCAACAAATATACCGTAATCTGAGATCTTGAGATGCTGAACCCAATCTCTGAATTTCAGTTTCATTGGAGTTGCAACTGTAAACTCTGGTACAATTCCAATTATGATATTTCGGGCTGTTTGAGCAAGAAACATTAAAATCTGTGTCCAGAACATCAGCCTGTATGAGGTCATCTGGTAATCCAATTGTTCCTTCCCAATCAATACACCAGTTGGTAGGTTGCATATAATGCAGTCACTGCATTGTGGCCCTCCCCACACCCGGGGAATATGCATTTCCCATAGTGTATCAGTACATGTATCCTCAGGAGGAAGATAAATTGTCTCAATCGTGTCACTATTAGTCTCGAATTTCAATGATGGCTTAGTGATGTTACAGTTCCATATAGTTGTATTATTGTTGGTCCACTTTAAAACATTTTTTCCTTCCTCAGTTTGCCAAGTCAGATTTGTGTGTTTTTTCCACATAACCTCAAAAGTTTTGGTCAAATCCATAGTGAATGTTCCCCAAGTTACTGGTGAGTTGGCAGATGGAGGAAAAGGTAAACGTGGTGATTTGACTAACATTATGTGTACATCCAAAAGTTTGGATTTACTGCAACATAAGATTTGGAGTGATACCTGAACTTCTGTCTATTGACAGTAAGAATAGTAAACGGTATTTTACCTGCATTATGATAAGAATTTCAGTTTCCAAATTATCACAAAACCAAAGAGTACAAGTACTAACACCAAAACCACCATCAATCCTTGCAGGCACTCTAGCTCTGTATATGACAGTGCTTCATTCCACATGCAGTTCATCCTATTAAGACAAAAAGTGGACAAATGCTCGATCTTGTTGTTAATTGGCAATGTTAGGTTGGATTGAGGGTATAATCCACCTGGTATCGCTCACGCCAGAAGGCTCACAAGCCTTCTCAAGATACGAGTATCTCATTTCAGCATCACTGAAAGGGTGGGAGCTAAACTCCAGTGGTCTTTCTGGACCTTGTGGCCCCTTTTGCCAAAAGTTACAATGACGGCTGTGCTCACTGAACCTCCATTCTACATGGATAGGGTCAGTCAGGTGTATAGGACTAAGCTATTGGAACAGCCTCAGTTCTCTTATTAACAATTTTAATGCATTTGGGTGCTGTTCCATCCATTCCCACAATTTTCCTTTTCTGAGCAGATTGTACAAGGGATGAGCAATAATAGAAAATCCAGGAATATGTTTACGCCAGTAGCCTAAAGCTCCCAGAACTTCCTGTAACTTCTTTACACTAGATGGATTCTGCCTGTGCTCCATTTTTTCCAGGGTGTCCAAAGGAACAGAAGCAACTCCTTTAATCCACCAGACTCCTAAGAATTTAACTTCTTGTGCCAGTCCTTGGCATTTTGATTCCATAACTTCCAATCCCAATTCAATTAGTGTTTCACAAATGTTTTTCATTGTGTCTCCTATACTTTCTTGATCATCTCCTCCATCAGTTTGTCATCAATATATTGATATGATGTAATGTCAGGTGGAATAGGAATCTCTACTAAGACCTTAGCTAAGGTATTGTGAGAAATAATGAGAGAATGTTTATATCCTCGTGGAAGCCTATTAAAAGTGTATTGGATCCCACTCCATGTAAAGGCAAACTGTGCTTTATCCTATTCAAGGAGGGGAATCATGAAAAACATGTCCTTGAAAATTAGGGCAGCCATCCAAGCATGAGCAGCCCCCTCATATAACTGTCTCAGCAGTGTTTGAAACTGCAGCAGTTAAAGGTGCAATATTAACAGTTAACTGTCAATATACTGTGAAATGCCAGTGCCGGGTCAATTTCTTTACTGGCCACACCAGTGAATTATAAGGTGAATGAGTCCTTTTAATGATGCCTCTTTTTTCCAGAACTGTCACCACCCCATCAGTCCCTCTAAGTGATGCTGTAGGCAAGGGGTGCTGTTTTACATGAGTAATTTTAGAAAGCAGCAATGGTATTGATGCCTCTAATAGACTGATAAAATTTTCAGAGCCTGAATCATCCAACATTCTTTCAGATTCTATTTGTATTCCCAGAAACCCAGTGCTTTCTACTGAGAAACTCCACAGAGTTCCACCTGGGAGTTTCCAGGTTTGCCCATAAAGTAAATCAATTCCTAAAAGTTTTGTTTGGGTGGACCCCACAACACTTCAACCTTAGTAAAATGCTTTTCCCCCAGGAGCCAGATGGAAATTTTTGCTGTGGGACATTCCTTTATTATACCATCAATTTCGTTAAATTTAAGTTTATGATCACTGGGTATAATTCCCATAATATTTGCTATTTCCTTTGTAATTACCAATATTTGGGCCCTGAGTCAATTAGAAATTCAACCATAATTTTTCAAGATCTGACTGGAATATCAATAGAAGGTTCAGGGTATTTTCCTTGGAGCCACTGTACTCCTAATATCCACCAAGCAGGCTCAGGAGCTTTAACAACAGTTATCTGACCCATCCCATCCAGCATCCATAATTCACTATTTCCTGAACAGATTTACTCAAGGTAGCTAAACACATCATCTGCCCCCGGCCCCCCAGATGACTAGGAACTGTGGCATTTTGGACATGAACCTCCTGCATTCCATCCTGAAATTTTGCTACAAAAGTCTTGAGACTGTCTGGAAGACCTCAAATAAGAGAGATTAATCTGGCCAGATCAATAGAGGCTAACATGGGAGACCTTCCAAGCCTATCCCTCTCATACATAGCTTTTATACAAGCTGCCTTCTGCACAGAAGCCGTGAGATCAGAGAATCCAGTAGTTTTAATAGCCGGTGGATCTCCCCTATCCTGCTGTAGTGGGTTGACCCTGGGAAGATGCCAGGTACCCGCTAAAACCACTCTCTCACTCTCCCTCTGCAACTGCACAGAGGAGAGAGGAAAAAAAAACAAACCAGCTAAGGATTCATGAGTAGAGATAACAGCTGGGACAGGTCACTTACTGATTACCTTCATGGGCAAAACAGACTCAAAGTGGGGATAGTACTTATATTTATTACTAACAGCATAAGAGCCAAAGAGTGAGAAATAAAACAGTCTTAAAAACACTTTCCCCCCACCCCTCCTTCCTTCCATGTTCTCCCTCCTCCCCTCCAGAGGTGCAGGGGGACAGGGAATGGGAGTTATGGTCAGTTGTTGTTTCTGCTGCTGCTCAGAGAGAGGAGTCCTTCCCCTGTTCCTGTGGGGTCCCTTCCACGGGAGACAGTCCTTGATGGACCTTTCCAGCATGAGTCCATCCCTCGGGCAGCAGATCTTTCCAAACTGCTGTCCCGTGGGTCATTCCTCCATGGGGTGCAGTCCTTCACAAATGAGCTGTACCGATGTGGGTCCCCCACAGAGGCCAGAAGTCCTACCCAAGAAAAACCTGCTCCAGCGTGGGCTTCCCTCTCCGCAATCTGCAGGTCTCCGGCAGGACCCTGCTCCATCTTGGGCCTCCCACGGGGTCACAGCCTCCTTCATAAATCCACCTGTTCCATCACGGGCTTCTCCGTGGGCTGCAAGTGGGTCTCTGCACAGAGGTGTTACTATTACTCCTAATTGGCTTGGCCTTGGCCAGTGGCAGGAAGTCTGCTCCCTTAGCTTTTCTAATTCAGTTTTATTTATTTGAGCTACCTTTCCTCCTATAACCAGTCTTACTGCTTCTATTCTTCACTAGATCTGCAAAATTCCTGGGGCAGTTTTTCTCATCATAAGTGTCTCTGGTCAGTGTGCACTTACCTTGTATAAAGTAGTCTAATACTGTTGTAAATTAGAGATACAGGTTGCAGGATTCCATTTATTAAATATAAATACATCATGGAATTGGTTTTCTAAGAATTTTATGAAGGAGATGGTAAAAAATTCAAAAGAAGCCCTTTCCTCTTTGTTTTCCCACTCCCTCTTCTGTGAATGATTTTGCAAATGTAGGTGACATCAGTATAGTTACCTGTTCCTACTAATAAAGACAAATGAGATAATAATCAGTAGACAGTAGATAACAAATTTTGAAGCTGTTAAATAGAAACTTGTTTGTGCAAGGCAACACTAGTTCACGAAATTCATCATCAGGTGGTGTTGCATTAAGGGGATAGGAATTAAGCAGTAAATAAATCACCTTGCATGCCAGCTAGTCCTCAGAGATCAGAGGGGCTGGGTGCAGCTGGGCTTAATTTCTGATTAGAACCAATTTGAAACGATAAGTCCAGTTGAGTTTAATAGAAACTTGCACAAGTACTATAGGTCTAGTCACATTCAATAAGGAATTACACAATCCAAATTCACAGATAGCAGAGTTTATTGAAGCAACAGGAAGCAGGTTCAGGATTGCTGGTGCTAAATGCTCTAACTACAGAGTGTTAGGTGTTGCTACAGAAAGAATAGGAACAGTGATCTAATAGTGAGATACATAGATAGATAGATAGATAGATAGATAG
Source organism: Myiozetetes cayanensis (assembly GCF_022539395.1). Lineage (NCBI taxonomy): Eukaryota > Metazoa > Chordata > Aves > Passeriformes > Tyrannidae > Myiozetetes > Myiozetetes cayanensis. Next base: position 93,650 of record NW_026088042.1, read on the forward strand.
ATAGATAGATAGATAGATAGATATGAATATTCCTGGGTCTGCTCCAATGCAGTTCACAGAATCACAGAATCAATTAGGTTGGAAAAGACATCCAAGATCATCAAGTCCAACTGATCTCTATGTTGTCAACTAGACCATAGCACTAAGTGCCATGTCCAGTCATTTCTTGAACACCTCCAGGGATGGTGACTCCACCACCACCCTGGGCAGCCTGTTCCAAAGCTTAACCACACTTTCAGTGAAGAAATTCTTCCTGATATCCAACCTGAATCTCCCCTGGCACAGCTTGATGCTATGTCCTCTTGTCCTATTGTTAGTTGCCTGGGAGAAGAGACTGACCTCCACCTTGCTACAACCTCCTTTCAGGCAGCTGTAGAGAGTGAGAAGATCACCCCGTAGCCTCCTCTTCTGGCTAAACACACCCAGCTACCTCAGCTGCTCCTCATATGACTTTCTAGACCTTTCACCAGCTTTGTTGCCCTCCTCTGGACACTCTCCAGGACCTCAATGTCTTTCTTGTAGTGATGGGCCCAGAACTGGACACAGGATTTGAGGTGCTGCCTCACCAGTGCCGAGTACAGGGGAAGAATCACTTCCCTAGTCGTGCTGGCCACACTATTTCTGATACAAGCCAGGATGCCATTAGCCTTGGCCACCCAGGCACACTGCTGGCTCATGTTCAGCCATCTGTTGACCAGCACCCCCAGGTCCTTTCCCACTGGGTTGCTTTCTACCTACTCTTCCCCCAGCCTGTAGCACTGCATGGGGTTATTGTGGCCAAAGTGTAGGACTCAGAACTCGGTCTTGTTGAACCTCATGCCATTGGTCTCAGCCCATCAATCCAGCCTGTCCAGATCCCTCTGCAGAGCCTTCCTACCGTCCAGCAGATCGACACTCCAACCCAACTTGGTGTCATCTGCAAATTTGCTAATGGTAGCCTTGATCCCCTGTTGGAGGCACAATCCCAGCTGGAGGCACAAAGCTCACCTAAAGGCATCCCTTCAGGAGAGGGGGAGAGACACAGTCCGTCGACCAATCCCAAGCAGGCAGAGGTGTTTTCCCCCTCCTACACTTTCTCCCCCAAAGCCCCCCTTTTATACTATAAATTTTGGGTCCGTCCCAATGGGATGGAACAATTGCATGTTATAGGTGATGTTTGGTGACTTTGGTCATACATGTATTACATGTCTCATGTTCTTCCTCATTTTCATTACAAGTGGTGTAAAGATAATATGTAAATGGAGCTTAATGAGGGTCTCAGTTACATTTTGTCAGAATTTATAGTTGACAAAAGAGGTGCAGTAAACACTTTTGTCCTCCTCCATGTGCTGAGGCATCAGTAAAGGCTCTCTGACCTTCATCAGAGGGTCTTTGAGTACATCCTTATCTCCTTAACAGACCAGATTTATAACAAGGCTTGTTTTTCACAGTCAAGGGGGAGTGAGGCTAATGGCTGGTACAGAGACATGGGTGCTCTTCTCTGCTTCACTGAAACAGCATTGGGCCATGAGCCCTCCACTTCACTAGATATAACCTGTTTAGCATAAATTACGTTCATTCAAAATGAAGTATTAGACTGATAAAGCACCGGTTGTCTGTAGTTTATATAATAGAATTTTGTAATGGAAAGCCTTAATATCAAAGCAGGCAAAGCTCTGTCAGAGAGCGTAGATATAATTACTTCACCTTCAAGCATACCAATCCTCTTAGTATGTAATTTTTATGATACCTCAGCTTGATGGAGAATAATGCTTTCTGCCAAATTGGACATGTACACAGCAAAATTGTATCCCACCATACTGAAAACCAGAGCATCTCATGCTTCTTTGCCATTTCTTATGCAGGTTGAGCTGGTAGGTGGTGGGAGAGGTAGAAATATACTCTCCATCTGTTACCTGTAATGGTCTTACAATATACTGACAATAAAAATAAAAGTTTTGTTAAATTTTTAGTGGCTCTTCTTCTTGGTTCATCAGTTCCATGTTAATGTCATTTTCTTGACAGCACCTATCTGAAGGTGGAATCTCTCTGCCTGCAGCATCAAATAATCAATATTTGAGATTAATTGATTAGTTTATCTCTGCATTATCAGAATTATAGTTGCCACTCCCAAAAAGCTGAAGTGCAGCCTCCAGCCTCACTACTACCTCAGCTGCTGTATTTACAATCTGAGGCAGACCTTGTTATTTCAGTCCTGAACTGCTCTGCCCCCTCTAACAGTATCAAAATATGTAACACAGTTTCAATTGCAAATACATTTCAATCACTTCGAGTGTACAGTAGGCTAAGTGTAGAACTTAACTTGGTTCTTCCACCTCCAGCTTGTGTTTATGTTGCTAACCTGTCCATTACTTCCCCACTCAAGTAGGATTCCTTCCACTGGTGCTTAACAAGTTTCCTGAACATTTCTGTGAATTGGATGAATCTCTTCAACTTGAATCCTACTTTGTGTGAAAATTAGAAGCTGCTGCCATGTTTTTGCTAGGATTTCACTTTGTTTCACTCTAGTTAAAGACATTTCTTTATTAAGGTGAAACATGCATGTGAATGTGCAAAAGTTGAAGGAGGTTTTAAGGGAGACCAGAGTTAGTTACAATAGCAAACTACAGAAGGAAGAGAAGGATGTACCTGATGACCTTTGATCTCTGCCAGAAGTAGCAGAGAAAGACATTGGGTTTAAGGGGGCAGTGGTATCACTATATTCTAAAATAATGTTGGTTTCCTATCTTGTTATCTTCTAAGATGTTGGAGAAATATCATTAAAGGGAGTGGGACAGACCTTTGCATATTCAGTTTCTTGTATTATCTGTTCGGAGTAATTGGAAGTGGCATATATGTATATCTCTTTTTTTTAAAAAATACTTTATCTATTATTAATTTATTTCACTGATAAGTAGCATTGTAGTTATAGAGATTTTTAGGACATATAAAGTATGTAAATATAGATTCTACTTAATGAAGGCTGCCTTGCTTGCTGTGGTATGCTGTCTGCCAACAGCTGGTCATGTGGCCACTCTGTCAGTTCTATTTTGACATAGGTTTTTAAGCATACTTAAATAACTTTGGCTTTGCTCCTTGACTGGGTCACTCGAGCCTTTCATTAGAACTTAACTGATGCTTCCTGCCTGCCATTGGGCATTGGCCAAGGATAGTGGAAGGACACATTGGGCTCTGGTCAGAGTTTCTGCTGAAGTTTATGGTAAATTGTGTTGACTTCAGTAGAACTCAGATTGGTCAGTCAGTTAACCTTCTTTGTATTCTAGAGGGGAAAAAATGGTCCATGCAACCTTACTACAGCAGTAATTCGTTAATAGTCATCCATCAAAAATTAAGTCAAAGTTTCTTGCTCTCTATGAAAATTAAAAAATTTTCTTAATAAAAGGATAAAATTTGACTTTGTGCCCAGTCTAGGGATCATGATGGCTGTGAGCCTCTGCTTTGCAATTAAATGTTGAACACTGCCAGATGCCAGACTTTGAGAAGAAGCTGAGTTTTGTTAGCAAATGGAATCTGCAAGTTAATTGGTGTTTTCTGCAAGCCTCTGACTGTGAAATGAAATTGGAAGCCCTTTAGCAACATGGATAAAACAGGACCTGAATACAAATGTCACATGTTGCCATCAGGGCCCACTGTGAAACAGTAGTGTTCCCATTCAAACACTGTGCCATTACAGATGATTTAAATACAGGGATTACATTTAAATGAAAAGCCCTATTTGCCTTTTACTGCAATATAAATGTAATCTTAGCAAAAGCTAAGTGACAAATTAAATGAAAAAAGTGCCCACAGTTTTAAAGCTGTAATGCAAACCAACCTTTTATTGCTTTTCATGTGCCACAAATGAATCATTATACTTGTCAACCCTAAACCAAGCCATAATTGGAGCAGCTATTGTTATCAAAGCGGGGCTGCTCTTGTGACAGCTTAATAAAGCTGAAACTCTTGAACTAAATATGAGATGCTTAACCTGACGAAAGGAGTCAAGTAGAAGAATCTAAGACAAATATCTACTTGGTGGAGTGAGGGAGCCCAACATCTTGTCAACTCATAGATTACAGGATCAGATATTTTTTTGTGAACTACCATTTTCAATATCTTCTTGCTTGTCTTTGAGGTGAAGAAACTTCACATAATTTGCATACTTCAAAACTTTTCTAGTAGACCTCCTCCATTTTTATATTTAAGAACAGTTTAAGGGGGAAGAAGGCTGGATTAGTTTCTTATGGAACAAAAATATGATGGCTGTGTCATGGTATAGGGGGTTGACCTTGACTGGCTGCTGGGTGCCCACCAAGCTGCTCTGTCACTTCCCTCCTCAGCAGGATAAGTGGGGGAGGGGGGAAATAAGATGGAAAAGAACTCATGAGTAAAGATAAAGAGAGTTTACTAAAGCAGAAGCTATGTGCAAAAGCAAAGGGAAACAAAATATTTATTCTTGACTTCCCATCAGCAGGTGATGTCCAGCCACTTCCCAGGAAGCAGGGTCTCAGTACACATAGCGGTGTCAGAATACTGAATGCCCTGCCCTTCCTCCTCCTTTTCTTAGCTTTTATATCTGAGCTGATGTCATATGATATGGAATATCCCTTTGGTCAATTTGGGTCAGCTGGCCTGGCTCTGTCCTCTCCCAAGATCTTGCCCACCCCCAGCCTACTGGCCTTTGGGGGTAAAGGGATGTCAGAGAGACAGCACTGATGCTGTACCAGTGTTGCTCAGCAGTAGCTAAAACAGTGGTGTGTTATCAACACCTTTCTAGCTCCCAATGCAAAGCACAGCACTGTGAGGGCTGCTATGGGGAAATGAACTCCATCTCAGCCAGACCTAATACAGGGGGAAGAGGGTATATCCAGAGAGCTCTTGCAAGGCAGGGTAGTGGATAAAACTGATAAACTTTTTCTTGACTTTCCTTATACTAATCCTAATCTCTGTTGGTTCTTGTATTTCATGAAGTTGAGGAGAACTTAAAAGATATTCTTTACTTCCAGCTGGGTACTCTCCACATTTTAATGTATAAGCTTCTGTCTATCTCAATTACATGATTGTATCTATAATTTTTAAGTGTAGGGACCTTTCATGATATTGCTATGAGCCTCATTTGTGGAATAAAGCTTTTCTGGATGATGTCTTTACAGTCCTTTCTGTTATGCATACTAAATGGCTTGTTTTCAAAGATATTTCCTGAGCGGAATAATATATCTTTGCTTTAGTAGTTCTAATAGTCTTAGTAATTTTTCACTAGTACTTTGCCCTACTGTGGGCTGCTCTTTAACTGTTGGAGCAGCCTGATGTTCTACTTTGAGTTCACATTTGCTAATATTTTTACATTTTCCAATTTAGTGATATATTTTGTGTTACATTTTATAACTAAACCATCATTTTACAAGGTCATTCATGCAGAGAAATAGCACAATATATTTCCTGAAGGATCATGACTAAATTTTTATTAGTAACACTTTGCTCCTCATCTAAAACTTAATTCTGAATGTTGAGTTTAGGCAAGGAATCATTATAGATCAGTTAAGAGAGATATAATTACTATTTTATCAAGTTAGATTCTTTTAATCTTAACGAAATGAAACTATTCTCCATCTATATTTCTCTCTCAGGCATTCCTTTCCTTTGCAATTAGAGAGACAAATTTACATGAATGGGACGTCAACTGTTGTAAACAGATTACCTATGCTTAGTACTTAAGGGAAGGGTAAAAAAGGACAAAAGCAGCTAGGATTGTTGCCAGTATGCCCCTAGAGAAATTCCTTTCTGATGCCAGATTTGGTGACTACTTCATGGCTGCCATGAAAAAGAACCACTAAAGTTAACCATTCATAACAAGTTTTGTGTTCTAATACCATTTTTTTACATACTTAGTTCCATTTAAGGATCCACTATGCAGTAGAAACAGTCACTTTCCCCCATATTTTATGGTCTTTCAAAAATGGTACAGCAAGGTTTTTATTTTGAAATTTGAGTGCCAAGCTTATATCCATATTTACTTTATTTCTTTAGGTATCTGAAGTTCTAATTGAATCATGTTCTGTTTTAAAGCTAAGGAGAGTCCAAATGCCCCGCACCTTCAAATTTCAGAGTTTAGATTAATCAATTGCACATATTACATTTCTGGCCTTGAAGTGAAAGCTGTAGGAATGCCTATGTTTCAAAGGAGGTGGGATGCATCATGCTTTGCACTATTTCCATTGATCTTTCATTGTGGGACTTATGGGTGGAGTGATATCTTGCACATACTTGTGTCTATAATTGTGTCATATCCAGTAGACTGTCTTTGCTTAATTGATAACCTTTTTCTCATTGTTGGTTTTCTTAGCCTTAGCTGCCATGGTGTGGTTGCCATACAATTACAAAACGTTTGCCTTTAATTCATATACTTAAGGTAACATCTCTTGCATAGAATAAGCTGTTAATATATGACAGTGTATTTGAATGATTTATGATATTGGAGGCACTAAATTAATAGTACTTCTAAGTTCGCATCACAAGACAGTAATGCCTAAGTTATGGATGACAATTTGAAGAAATTGCTGTCATGGCCCTGGAGTTTCTCAATTGCTGCTAAATACATTTCCCTGGTGAATGAGGCCAGGCTGCCATTGTGTAAAGATGGGTTCTGTCCATTTTTTTTGAGGATCATTTCCTTCTTCCTTCATTATAAAACAGTAGAAGATTATTGGTATGTGTCATAATGGTATTTGAAATTGAGGGTATATGAGGCTGGAGTATGACAGTAAGTGGGAGCTGTTTTCAAAGATTATATTCTTTCCTGTATTTAAACTACATTTATTTGGTTTGAGGAATAATGGTGAAATTAATTAACTTTAGTCTATAAGTATAGCTTGAGGTGTTAGGGTTTAGGGGGTTATTTTTAATGCCATAAAGTTTGGGTTTCCATTTAATTCAGTTGGATAGAAAATACTTCTGCAGTAGGAGCCAAATTTCTTCAAGTACCCACATAAAAACAATTTTTCGAGTTTTTATTCCCTGTTGAACCAATTTACTTATAAACGTTCTAAAATGTTCTAAAAATTGTTCTGTATTGGAGCTGGTATAAAACTTACTGTGGCCCTAACTGTAGAGTCGTGACTTCCAACATTAAGGTCAGAGTTTTACTGTGAGCCCAAAGTGGTACTTGGCATTATTTTTTCCCTTTTTTAATACTTCAATAACATTAAGTTTCTATTTAATTTTCTGATACCACCTCTAGTAAATATCAGAGCTCAAGAGAAGTAATAGATCTATAGAGAGGAATTACTAAATCTTCACTAATTTCTGCATTCCAGCAATCTGGAAATTTCCAGTTTTCTTTCTTGAATGTATACTGGAAAAATAACTGAAAAATTGGAAAACTAATCTAAAGTGAGAGATGCAAGAATCTCCGTCTGCTCGAGCCTGTCATGCATGACAAAGGAGGAGGACCTCCTTCGTGATTTAAGAGACCTACATAGACTAAAACTTGATAGTGAAGACCCTTCTATCATTCAAACAAAAGGTAACTGAATATTATAATTGGAGATGGACAAATTTAACTAGCAAACTAGAAATAAGCTTAAAATTTTGAGTCATGGTAGCCAGGTAGTAGATCAGCTAACCAGCAGTGCTAGATTATCAAATTGGACATTCTAAATTTTTTAGTATGCTGTTTTTTGTAAAAACTCAGCCATCACTTTTGGACTTGAAAGTAAAATTAACTCAGGAAATCATAGAGTATGAAGGAATTAAGACTAGGCAATCAAAATGTGTTCTTCTGTCCATTTATAGTAGGTTTTTTACTTTCTACATTGCCTAGCTGTAAATGCTGGCAACTACTTAAAATTGTGGAGAATCGTATCATTATTCATAGAAAAGTGGATTTGTACTATTTGTGCTAGTATTAGCAGTGTTTTTACCTTCAGTTGACTGCGAGCAAATGAATGATTTGGGGGATATTAGGGAAGTTAATGAGTGAGATTCATTTGCAGGTGCTTTATACTTTCCCCTAGTTTTATAGACTAATAGTCCATGCCTTGCTATGGTGATTAGGTTATAGGGTACTATAAGTGCATAGAGGGGCATCTAATGGACATACGACAGATACCTAAATGCTCTCTTAGGGGATTGTAGTCTCAGGCTATGATACTGTAAATTACACCTTTCAAGCAAATTTCTCTTCTTCTATGAAACCCTTTAGTCAAATTGCAAAGTGTCCACAAAGATGCAGCAGTTTTTAAAACAAACTGAAAAAGGCATAACCCAGAACAACGGGCTCATGCAAAATGTCAGAAGTGCTGTGTTAGTTCTTTTTTTCATTGTGCTAAACACTGAAAATGTGGGAAGAGAGGAGAAGTAGTTTTTCATTACTTGACACACAGATTGGAGCATGTAGTTTATGATAGCTTAGAATACAGTCTCAAAATGTAAATGCCTGTTTCCTCTCAGCTGAATACAAGTGTGTCTTTTAACCCTTGGAGCAGAGGTATGCAGCGAAAGAGGAGAAATTTAAGGAATTACACACTTTTTGTCCCTGGATTACACCACTACTCCTAATGCACATTCAAATTTTAGTGTGCAAAAGGGCAATGATTCCCTCTTGCGTTGAACAGTGTGTCTAAAACAAAGCAATATGGTTTGATTTTAAAGAAGTTTATAAAAACAGTATTGGCTTTATTCGCTCCTATGGCACTTAGAAAAACTAAAACCCAACCAAAAAAAACACAAAAACAACCCCCCCCTCCCCCCAAAAAAATTCAAACAAAAGAACAACAAAACATCATGATCTACTGTATGTAACTACTGTGCATTAGTGTAGTGGATCTCTGGTGTTCTGCACTGTACCATATCTTATTTTGTTGTGGTTTTTAGATTTCTTTGATATTACTTCCTCATTCCATGTCATCCTGAATAGCAGTGGACTTGCAGCCTTAAGAATGAAATTGTTTCCACTGGGTCCTGTGCTGTGGCATACCAACATAGTTACTTCAGGAATGAATGTAATGTGATGACCTGTGCTCTGGGTATCCATTTTGTATTCTTAGTTTGCAAAAGAATGATTGAATATGAGAATTCTAGTTTCTTGGAAGAACCAGCTGCATTTTTATTCTTTTTTTCATCCTGTCATAAAGACTGCATAGTTTAAGCATATTCTTTTAATTTTATTCTTGGGGCCACCCTGTGCAGGGCCAGAAGTTGAACTTTGATGATCTTAGTGGGTCCCTTCCAACTCAGAATATTCTGTGATTCTGCAAAATCTTTTGTAGTGTACAAGGCACGTTCTTAATGAGCAAATGAACAGTACTTTCAGATGTCTTCATGTTTGTGTCAAAGTCCACCCTGATGAAGAGACAGCTGATTTAGACAAAAATCTTTCCATTTGAAAATTGTTGCTAAAGACCCTGATGTATTTATGCCTGCCCTGCTCTGTAGTATCAGGGAGCAGTTTCTAAAGTGATGGTACATAAGAAATGTCAGTGCAAATTAGCTTTTGCTTCAAGCTCCATAAACAAAAAATGTAAGACAAATTTTCTAGTGTAACCAAATTACTGAAGTAGGAGCAGCAAAAATATCTTATTGCTATTAGCCTGCACAAACCCAGTGTTTACTGAATCTCCACATCTGCTGGATTTCAAGTGTGGAAGTATATGTTTACAAAATACATGTCTTACTAATGCACTTATTTGGTTCCTGTAATGTGAAGCTGGAAGATACATAGTTTTTGTACAAAAATTAGAAGAAAAACTTGGGTAATTTCCTGATGTAACTTTATGTGAATTTTTGTTTGCCTTTGTCTGATGTACCATACATTGTGAACTATGTCTTTCCTAATACAAAAGACCCATTTAATGCCTTTTAATTGAGAATGTTGGCTTGATACAGTCTTTAAACTGTTTTGGATGGGCCACACCTGGTGTTAGGCATAGCTAGGAAACAAGCAGTGTAGCCTTATGGGAGAAAATGTGTTAAAGAAGTTTGCAATTAGTCATTGGCTGCTGCATTTTTAATAGAAAACCTAATTTAGCAATTTTCTTTAAAATCAGGTGCTCTGTGGATGTGTATAGTCTTAAATCCCCACTGCAAGTTGGAGCAGAAGGTCAGTTGGCTAAAACAGCTGAAAAAATGGAATAGTGTGGATGTTTGTCCCTGGGAAGATGGAAACCATGGAAATGAGCTGCCCAATTTAACCAATGCTTTGCCTCAGGGTGCAAATGCTAACCAAGGTGAGCCTAAATACATGCACTAACTGAAACATATAATATAGCCTCTATCTTATATACTTGAGCCTTGCAGCAGAATACAGCAGTCTTTCCTGGGACAAGTAACTTTCTTGTTGAGGATTGGCCAGCCAAATTTATTCTCACTAATACTATCCTTGCAGAAAGGATAAATAAGGTCTACTTTTGTGCTGGAGCTGCAATGTTTTCAAAGCAAGTTAGGTTTTCTAACTTTTCACTTGGTCCTTCTAAATACTTGTTGCATAAAAATTGGATGTCCCTGAAGCATGTCATGTAAAAGCCTATTGTTTCTTTGTTTTACTATAATCTTATATAACTTCTGGTTTTGGTTTTTTTTTTGTGGTTTTGTTTTTTGTTTTTTGGATTTTTTTTTTTTTTGCAGTTACAAAGCCTTTGGTACTTACTTAAAGGGAGATCAGTTGGGACTGCATTAAACTGTGTGATAAACTAAAGCACTTATCTGCGGGATGTGCTCTGTGTTGTGTGGTGTGCACTAACAGGCATGTAGGGGTGCAGAGTTAATACTGCCTTCTTGGAGGAGGTGTCTCTTACTCGATATACGCTTTCTAATCAAAAACGTGATTATCAAACCTGACAGAAGCCTTCTTCAGTCATCTTCGAGCAAAGATTGCTACTTTGCTAATAACTGAGGAAGACACAGGATATTTACCAGGGAAAAAAACCCTCATAATCATCAAACCCCTCAACGTTTTGATACATATTTCATAAAAGTTAAAATTAAATGCTTGTGAAAGGTGATAGATGGGTTTTTCCTTGTTTCTTTTTCTTGGAAGTTTACCTCCAAAGGAAATAGTTCATTTTTAAATCTTGCAGCTAGCTGGGGACAGAAGTTCATTCAATATATAACTCCCTACAGAGGTGTTTGGCTTTCTGGATCTCGTGATGTTCAGCCCAACCTTTGCAGGCTAGTGGCAACCCTGACATGACATTTCAACATTCATTGACACAGTGCCATGTAGACAGAGCACTTTTGCCATAGGAAGATATCCAGTAAGGGATTGTCAGTCCTATGGCCTCAGTACCTTGCTTTCTTTGCAGTATTTGTATATGTTTATGACGAAAAAAATATCCAAGTGCTTAAAGTTAATGTCACTTCTCAAAGAGAATAACTAAAAATATTTCATGTGATGTTTATCTGTCACTCATCCTAGTAGCTCTGAGAAGGAGAGAAGCTGGGGATGCTTGAGTAGCTGTATGCCATATACTTTCTAGTTTGTTTTTAGGGGAGTTCTGTACGTACTGTTTAATGTCCTTCATTTTTAGCTGTTCCCTTTGCAACGTCCTATTTAGCATTAACCATGATAGTTCGTAGATCTCTCTGAATGCAAAGTGAATGGCACACACTTTGCCTGAGCTGTTGGGTAACAGGATGTGAAATATCATCTATAGTCTGCTTCTTGCAGAGTAGGTCAAGGTCAGTTAGGGGCTGGTGAAGAGGCAGAAAGCAAGAATACTGTGAATGACTGATTCACATATGAATGAGTAAAAGCTGATGCAGCTTTCTGAACTTGTGAAAATGACAGATTCATCAAACAGACCACATCGGACGGTGTTCACTCGAGCCATAGAGGCATGCGATCTGCACTGGCAGGACAGCCACTTGCAGCACATTATCAGCAGTGACCTATACACCAACTACTGTTACCATGACAACACCGAAAACTCACTCTATGACTCTCAGGGGTGGCCCCTCTGGCATGGTAAGTGGCTAAACCAGAAAGACAGAAAGACGTTTCCATGGCTTGCTGCTTTGTTCAGTTTCTATGGCATTATTTTTGGGGGGTGGCGGGGAGCTGAATGAAAAGCCTGGAAAAAAGAACAGAGGCTCCCTTGAATTGTTGGCTCAGAAACAGTCCTTTAAATTTCTCTTGCATAGTTTTAAAAACAAATCAAAGGAAACTAAAAAGCCCTTTTGAGTAACCTAGCAAAACAGGCCATTGCAGACATGGAAGCATTGCTATTCCTCAATTATTTTCTCCATTTTAGAACATGTTCCTACAGCCTGTGCGAGGGTGGATGCATTACGATCTCATGGATACCCACGAGAAGCACTGAGGCTAGCAATAGCTATTGTTAATACACTAAGAAGGCAGCAGCAGAAACAGCTGGAAATGTTCCAGGCTCAGAAGAAAGGTAAATGCGGGGAAGAGAGAAGGGCAAAGGACATGACAAGGTGACAATAACACCAGACTGGAACTTTGGATGAAAAACTGCTTTTGAAACTAAAGGAAAAGAGGTGACTTTAACTCTTCAGTCCAAATGATCATAGTGGTAATGTCACATTCTGGATGTCGGAGGTTTATTTTATGCTGGGTTGTGAACTCTGCAGGGCAAGGGCTCTGTTCTGCCTTCTGCAATACATCTAAGGTGATGGGGCCTTTATTCCAATCAGAGTTTTTTGTTACACAGTGTAAATATTCATCCTGTGTAATTTATAGGCTTTTAAACAGAGATTTGCATTTGGAATGACACGTATTTAAAATATTTTTTTCCTCTGATGTATAATTTAGCAGAGCTATTTCTGAGGTGGAAGCCAAAAGTTGACTAGGCAAAGTCTGCACTACAGAAATTCTTCAAATTTGTCAGTTTCTCCCAGAAGTCTCTTATGATGCTTAAAACTTTAGTGGATTCACATCACTGGAAATAAGATTTTTGAAACACTGGCTTTATAAAATCTTCTGTGGTGTTCCTCTAAACACTACCCCTACTTTTTGAAGGAAGATTCTAGCAAAAATAATCCTTCACTGAACTTTGTCATAGGTTTGAAGTAGTAGTAGAAGAAGAAAGGGATGACTTTGTAGTTAAAGAATGCATGTGGAAAAATTGGAATTACATTCTCAGTTACTACAAGAACATGTTTCATTCAAATTTTTTTTGAGATCTTTATTGCTACTCTTAACTATTTGTATCCTCATGCATTGTAGGCAAAAATACTAGTGTGTAGTCACATCTGTAAATTTTTAAGTGTATGTGCAGGTGTTTTCCCAGAAATGATCATTTAGAAATTGAAGTGAAGACAAGGTAGACTCCTGACTGAAAAAAAATAATTAGTTGGCAGTTCCTATGTGTGTCCATTTCACAAGAAATTTTGAGCACTATTGTGGATCCTAGATTTAAACAAAACTTAAAATCACTTTGCATTATTACTTGAGAGATTTTTTCTGAGTCTTTTTATTGGGTAATATATCTTTCTTTAACATGAAGTTTGAAATTTCTATGTTGCTACTCACTGCTTTGGGGTTTTTTTTTCACTTTTACATTTGGAATTTAAAGAATCTTCTTTTAATAGTGCAAAATATGCTGGTCTTCTCCATAAGATTAATTCTGTAGCTACAGTTTCAGTTCAGCAACCATCACATACTTCTACTTAGCTTTCATGCGACTGATCTGACATTCGTGGAACTAGTTACATGATGTTAAATCTCTATATGAATGGAGGACTGAAGCCTTTGTTTGGCATGACACAAGTGAGGCTCATAAATAGACATAATAGATGAAACAGAATATAAGTGAGTCAGTAAAAAGTCAGTGATATTAATCCTTTTTGGTAATATGTGCTTCTACCTGTCGTTTTTAACACATGCTATTTGTTAGTAAGACAATTAGTTACTACTTTGTTTTTCATATTACATATCAGTTTATTTAAAAAAAAAAAAAGCCACTGTCCTGAACAATGAGTTCAACAGTGTGGTTGTGTTTCACTTTGTAGCTCTGCACATTTACATAGGCAAAAAACAAGCTTTTAAAGCTTTGTGATAATACTTATGATTACTCAGAAAGATGACACTTAGTGAATGAGAGAGCACAAAGGCAGGTACAAGTTAGTGTGTAATAGCAGAGAAACAGAGTATCTGTAATGGCTTGTATACAATTTTTAAATGGTCTCTTGGGAATTCGAAGAGGTTCCAGCTGACTGGAGGCTGGCAAACTTTGTCCTGATTTTCAAGAAGGGCAAGAAGGAGGACCCTGAAAACTACAGGTCTGTCAGTGCCTGGTGAAATTATGGAGAAGATTTTTCTGGGAGGTATAATAGTGAATGGGGTAACATCAGACTGGTGACCTGTCACTAGTGGGGTTCTACAGGGCTCCATCATAGGCCCTGTGCTCTTCAACACCTTCATAAATGACTTGGATGCAAAACTGGAGGGGATACTAAGCAAGTTTGCAGATGACACAAAACTCAGAGGAGTTGTTGACCCCCTTGAAGGCAGGGAGGCCCTGCAGAGAGACCTCAGCAAATTAGTAGACTGAGCAATCACCAACCACATGAAGTTCAAGAAGGGAAAGTGCCAGATTCTGCACCTGGGATGAGGCAACCCTGGATGTACAGACTGGAGAATGAGATGCTGGAAAGCAGTGTCACGGAAAGGGACCTGAGGGTCCTGGTCAATGGCAAGCTGAGTATGAGGCAGCAGTGCCCTGGCAGCCAGGAGGGCCAACTGTGTCCTGGGGTGCATCAGGCAAGGCATAGCCAGCCGGTCAAGGGAGGTGATTGTCCTGCTCTGGTCTGCACTGTTGCAGCCTCACCTGGAATATTGTGTGCAGTTTGGGGCACCACAATATAAGAAAGACATTAAGTTATTAGAGAGCTTCCAAAGGAGGGCAACAAAGATGGTGAAGGGCCTTGACGGGAAGCCGTATGAGGAGTGGCTGAGGTCACTTGGTCTGTTCAGCCTGGAGAAGGGGAGACAGGGGAAACCTCATCACAGTCTACAACTTCCTCATGAGGGGAAGAGGAAGAGCAGGCACTGATCTCTTCTGTCTAGTGACCAGTGACTGGACCCATGGGAATGGTCTGAAATTGTGTCAGGGGAGGTTTAGATTGGATATTAGAAAAAGGTTCTTTACCCAGAGGGTGGTTGGGCACTGGAACAGGCTCCCCAGGGAAGTGGTCACAGCACCAAGCCTGTCAGAGTTCAAGAATCATTTGGACGATACTGTCAGGCATATGGTATGACTCTTGGGGATGGTCCTGTGCAGGGCTAAGTGTTGGACTTGCTGATCCTTGTGGGTCCCTTCCAGTTCAGCATATTCTGTGATTCTGTGATAATGCACCTAATCTCTCATAGTTCAGTCATGTGTATGTGTCTGGGAGAAAAAGCTTGGGAGTTGAAGGGGAACTACTGCCATAAGACTCTTAGTTAATTTGAGTAATCTCTAACTTCTTTTAGGAGCCCCTGGTGGTCTAGTGGTAAAGGCGCGGCGCTATCACCGCCGAGACCCGGGTTCGATTCCCGGTCAGGGCCACTCCCGGGCAGGTGGAGCTCGTTAGCCCTTAAAGGCAACCCACCTACGTCCTAAGGACCTCGCTGCCACCGTCCAAGCTCGCTTGGCCCCGGCAGATGAACCTTAGGATTAAAGGGTGGGCTCAGTTCCGCGCACACTGTGTCTCACCTAAAAAAAAAATCCAATGTGCAGGCTGGAAGGTGTAAAGACCTTCCCCAGATCTTCGCTCGCGAAGACTGGCCATTATTATTAACTTCTTTTACCACAGCCACACTTCCTTCAATTTATTGTGCTAAACAATTTTTTCATGTTGTAACTGATTGATGGATGAGGGCTACAGAACAAAGTATCCATGAAGGTATTTGTTGACTGAAACTTTCGAATGACAAAAAATGCACTTAAAGGACAATTTTTTTCTTTTATAACTCCTTTAAACATTATACCCTTTTTTCATATAATTTTAATTAGGAACTGTCATCATGAGTTTATTACTTCAATAAATATTTAGATGCAATAAGTTCATATCATTTATTAAAATGATTTATTTATTTCAGTGCCATCAGCTTCACTTAAAATGTGAAAATGGTACTGCATCTTTTGAGTGAGGAAACAGTTATGATTATTTTGCAAAAAAAAAAAAGTCTTTGCTATAATTTTTTGGTAGACATTTTCAGAAGTTACTGGTATCAAGTAAGAGATTTCAAAAAATACTGCTGTTGAAATTTTGACCCATAATGTACTTTGCTAGTGTTCAAAATGTTTGACCTTTGTCCATTTTCTTTTTTTCCTCTTTTAACATATTTACAAAGGGCAATAAATTCACACTGAGATACTATTTTCTCCTTCTAAGCAGAAACTACTGGAAATACTTTGAATCCTATGCTGAGAGCATTTTAATCAGTTTTACTTCTATAATTGTTTTGAGGGGATAATATGCACTCTCTTTTCCTCCCTCCATCTTTTCTGTCACAGAACTTCTCCACAAAGGAGTAACCTCAATAACAAATCTTGAAGGTTGGGTGGGACATCCTTTGGATCCGATTGGCACCCTCTTCAGTAGCCTGATTGAAGCCTGCAGGGTAGATGATGAGAGCTTCCATGGATTCTCAGACTTCACGGGTAAGGCCATGCAAAGGGAGTAATCTTCTCTAAGTCTTCAGTAACCAGAGGCATTTTTCTATCTTACCTTTCCCAATTAACTTGGAAGCCAGTGTCTTTATAGTATAAGAACTCGCATTTGCATTCCCTAAGAAAACACAGGGGAGAGAGAATGTTTACAGTACATTTTTGTCATAAGTTATATGAAAGCCTTCAAAAATTACCAGTTACTCATTCTTGAAGACAATTCAACATTTTACGCTTGAAATAAAATGGAATAAGACTTTATAGCAGCAACCCTCTTTATATACATTGCTCTGTCTTCTTTTTGAGAAATTACAGGAAATCACAAAATTGTTGAGGTTGGAAGGCTCCTCTGGAGATAGTCTAGTCCACCTTCTCTGATCAGAGCAGAGTCACCTAGAGCAGGTTGCCCAGGACTGTGTCCAGTTGAGTTTTGAATAGTCCCAAGAATGAACACCACGCAACCTCTTATTGTGTTTGACCATCCTCACAGAAAAAAAGTGGTTTCTTATGCTCAGAAGTTTGTGCCCATTTCCTCTTGTCCCATCACAGGATACCACTGAGAAGAGTCTTGCTCTGTTTTCTTTACATTCTCCCAGCATATATTTATATATTTTGGTAAGATCCTACTGAGCCTTTTCTTTTCCTGGCTAAACAATCCCAGCCATCTCAGTCACTTATATGGGAGATGCTCCAGTCCTTTAATCATCTTTGTGGCCCCTCCCTGAATCTGCTCCAGTAGGTCCGTGGGGAGCCCAGTACTGAACATGGCACTCCAGGTGTGGGCTCACCAGTGCTGAGCAGAGGGGAAGGATCACCTCCCTCAATCTGTTGGCGATGCTCCTCCTATGCAGTCCAGGATGTTATTTGACTTCTTATCTACAACTGCTCATAATACTTCAAACTGATGACAAAACACTTAAAATTTATAACATACATGTTCTATAAAGTACATGGTCTATAAAAGTTATGAATTGGAAAATAGTGTTGTAGTATTGATACATGATTTAGGACAGGATGTATACGCCCATTTTAATTTCAGTATTTGCTTCACAAGGACCTTAACTGATTTATTCCTTATTCTCAGTCTCTTTCCACCTCTGCTGTAGTGTCTTATCACCTTCTGTGTGGTCAGAAACTTGATTCATTCCTCTACCTATAGATCCTTTATATGCACATCCCCAGTCTTCTTGGGGCTTTACCTCAAAACTCATTTTATTCAATTAGATTTTCTTCAATAAACTTCTAATCTCATATCCACCAATTCTGGAAGAATTCTTTGCAATTAGAAAAAAACCCAAAACAACCCCATGAAATAAAAGTAGTGTGTGTTGAAAAGCAAATTCCCCCTACGCACACATATGCAATC
The DNA here is from genome assembly GCF_022539395.1 of Myiozetetes cayanensis. Taxonomy (NCBI): domain Eukaryota; kingdom Metazoa; phylum Chordata; class Aves; order Passeriformes; family Tyrannidae; genus Myiozetetes; species Myiozetetes cayanensis. The sequence continues at coordinate 111,605 of NW_026088042.1, forward strand.
TACCAAATGCATTTTGCCATCTCATTTGCTGAAACTGTCCATCTCCTTATATCTGTACATTGCAACTTTTTGTTGCCAAACTGGACTGTAAGCTGCTAGAGGTTGATATAGCATTTTGTCATATGGTGTATTGGTGAAGTGCCAAATGAATCAGTAGTACTCTTTAAAGCAAATTATGGCTTGGTCTGTGTGGAATTTACAAGTAATCTTTACTAAAAGTAGCATTTCTAGTGTTAATAAAAGTCAGAATAATTATGCATGTTTATCATAAATACAACTGTAACAAATAAAAAAGCATGAAGAGAGCTCTAGCAAACAGAATGCTTTAAAGTTGTGGAGTTCCCAGGCCTACTGTATTTGCATTATCCTAATAGCTTCAACTGAAATCTATGCAGGTGTATAAGCACCTTCCCTTTCCATTTATACAACATCAAAGCTTTAAGGAAATGCAGAAATGGGTGGGGAAAAAAATTGAAATAGATCTTCCAATTTTGGCCTTATTAACACAAAGCTGGAGAAACTCCCTTTCTCCAAATCATGCATTTTAAAATGAAAACTTTTATTTTTACTCAAGTGGGCTTTTTAAAACCTAATTGTTTTGTGTATTTCTGCGATGTGGAATTGGATTGGGTAGTTTAGATTGGATGACTGGATATTGAGATTGCACTAGTAATTTAAATAATTTTTAAAAAATGAATACTGACAGAGGAAGCATTTGTAAATGTGGCATTATAGGCAGATTATGGATTTTAATGATTTCCTGATGTGTTTTTCTTTGTGTCGCCCTTTACAGAGAACATGGGGCAATGCAAATCTCTGGAGTACCAGCAGCTACCTGCACACAAGTTTTTAGAAGAAGGGGAATCTTATTTAATACTGGCTGTGGAAGTAGCATTGATAGGGCTGGGACAGCAACGGATAATGCCAGATGGCTTGTATGCACAAGAGAAGGTTTGTCGAAATGAGGAGCAGCTCATTTCTAAGCTACAGGAAATTGAATTGGATGATACTCTGGTGAAGATTTTTCGAAAACAAGCAGTCTTCCTATTAGAAGGTAGCTCAATGTAGATGCTAACTGCTTTTTAAAACTGTCTTCACTTAAGCCCACTGAATTAGTATTCCAGTGGAAACTGCCTTACACATTTAAGATGGTTTTTGATGTAGAACTCCAGCAAAATTTTATTTCCAATCTCTTATGAAAATCAAACATACTTCAGATATGACATGACTGTAGAGATAAAGCATCTATTGACCTACAAGCCTTTATTTTTAAGTTTTATTGCATTTTGTTATTTAGATTTGTTTAGTATCCTAATTATACAACCCAGGCTCACAAATAATATAGACATCAATTATCGTCAACAGTTCTTGGGTAATAAATGTCATTTGAATACTGAAAAAGGACTGGCAGCTTTGTAAATGTATGAAGATTTTTACCTCTGTTCCCAAGTGAAGAGCTCAGAAAACTCAAATTTGCTGGGACAGAAAAATAACATTTTCTTTGTAACAATTAGGAAAATGAGTTGCCTCAGAAGTTTGTATCATACCTGAAAATTGAAATATATGGGCAAATATTGAGGCTTAAGGCCTGGTCTTGTGACTAAATTTTGATTAAGAGAAATAACTTGCATTGCAATAAAATCTGTACAAAAAAAGTGCATGTTTTTGCCTTATCTTTTAAAAGGCTTGACATATAGCACTTAAACCTCCCGTTCACAGAGTAGTCTCGTGCGTTCTAAGGTTGTCATTCTAGTTTTGGGGTTTTTTTAAATCAAGGAAAAAAGGCATGGTCCAAGTTTTGAGTGCTTACTCAAGGGATGGTGGGGAGTTTGATACTGCTCTGGGTAAGTTGTGAAGATTGTTACATAGCAGTCAGGTTTTGCTTTCTTTCTATAAGACATTTGTTTTTTAAAACTATTTCTTTATGGAGGAGATGCAGTATGTTGTTTAGGGTTCTCAGCTTTGAGTCACTATTATTGCCCAGATCCTTAAAGACTTTGGTACCTACTGGTGATGCCATTTGAAACTGTAGAGGAGCTGCACCATAATGAGAGTTTCCATTATGGTATGACTGTAACTGCTGCTTTATGGCCTTTGGACAAGAACATCTTCTTGCTGGATCCAACTATTCACCACCATAGAGGTATCCTATGGATTATAAAATCAATTTGATAGATCTATTTACTGGTAAGGATGCTGTATGAGGAAAAGGCAGGATTTCTCTCAAGTATTCTCTGATACTATGATCACTGATATTCTCTTTGTTTTCTTAGAGTAGTAAACAAGTGATCATAGGAGAAAAACTGCTAAAATGGCTATTGACAAAATTGCTGTGGTGAGCAGTGTGCAACAATGGTCTTGCATTACTGCATGCTGAGAAATTTGGCTTTTCTGCAATAGCTTCAGTTTACTCCAGGCAAGGCAGAAACTGACAGATCACATGGAGGAAAAACTGTGCAGTGATTTAAGATTCTAATCATATCAATTGTGGTTTGATAGTTGAAGTTCTGTAGATATAATAAAGAAAGCTTAATCCAGTATTAAGCTGATTTCTATGCTGTTAATGCAGATTAATGCATGCTCTATGTAGCTACCATTTGAATGAGTGGGAAAGGAGAACATAAGACTGCGTTGCAAGAACTGTTCTATTTTTTTGCTTGAGTCAATGGCAGACTATATTTTCATATAAATACTTTGTCATGTATTCTTTGCGTCCTAGTTCTGAATGGACCACCAACTGGCAAACATTCATGAAATGGCTTCTTTCACTGAAGCAATGCCAGCTAGTTTTTGAACTTTTCAACTTTAAATGATTGAGACACACTGTCACCTACTTAATCTTCATTGATGTTTCCATTGTGATTAACCCCAACCTTCAGAAATGCCCACCTATGGAGCTCAGATTTTTTTTTTTTTTTACATGCCTAGTGATTTTATCTGCATTTTGTGCTAAGGCACCAGTTAAAAACATTGCTGAAACAGCTGTGCTGGTCCAAGTTGTTACCATCTCTCTCTCATGGAGTTCATCATCCCATGCAGCAGAAGTGGTTGAATAAATTTTGTGAGTACTCCTTATCTGCTTCAGTGAAGTGTCAGTCATCTTAGTTTGAACCACTGCTGGAAGCTATGACACATGTGACTGCAATGAAGAAGTGTGCTCATTCATCCATCCAAGTGTGGTGGGTTGGAATCTCTAGTAGAAGAGGAAGTAGTAACTTCTAGGACTGCTGGATGCTATTTGTGCAATAATTGTCCAATAATACTTAATGTAAGATTCTTATTCTGTATCTTGCAATGTTTAACACCTGTACCTCTAACCACTGAAGTAAAAAACTGCTTGACATAATTTTCCTATTAATAGGAATAACAGTGTAAAGGTTGCAGGAAAAATGTAAAAATGGAATTCTCATGTACTGTGAATATTCAGAACTCAGGAAGCAAATAGTTTCATGTAATTTTTTTTACATTGTCATTTCTGTTGTCAGTCTTAACATTGCTGTTATGAAGTACTGCACTGAGTGTGAGCAAAATCTATTGCCCCAACAACGGGAATAGCTTCTCCACAACAAATACAATTTTAAAGATTGTGTGGCTATAATAGACTAACAAAACCAACTTCAGTGCAAGATCTGACCTAGTCTTCTCTGGAGACCAAGTCCAAACCAAAGGGTTATTTAAATGCCTAATGTCAGGTGAGACATAATTAGGGATCAGGTGCTACTGTAGTGATTAGTCATGTAACTTCAATTAAAGATACCTGGTTTTCCACTGTAGACACTTTTTTTTGTGGATTTGTGATAAAGCAATTATGCACCAACAGAGGGTGCATAGGAATTCACGTGCACAATATAACAACACAGAGGCAAAGCTAGGATTATCACTTTCTACTTTTGCATACCATAGATTTTCTGAATGAGCCCCATGGAACCCTGGGACCATTCTGTCATTTGTATGTGCACTGGTAGTGTGCTTAGTACTCTAAAATTTACAGTGTATCTTGTTGTCTCAAAGAATAAATGGTATTTAATATACTTGTAATATATTTAAAAAAAATATCAATGTAACTTTACCTTTTGCACAGCAAGCTGTCTCTGAATACCAATTCTAACTCAAGGTATAGTTGTTGCAGTTGAGGTGGGAACAACACGGCTTCAGGAAACCAGGAACTCCTTATTACAGCCACTGCAGCTACTTTTATAGAGTTTTCGGTGACACGTACACGCACAATTGGTTTTCAGTAACATAAATAACTCACAATTGGACATACATCTGCGCATGTCTAAAAACAATGAGTCAGCATTCCTGACAGGAAATCCATTCTGTGTCACAGTCCTTTTTGTCTGTGGCTGACACTCTGCCAGGTGTAGATGTTCCATCTTTGATTTCTCAGTTACACAGAGACCCCAGAACCAACTGGGCTCTCCCATATATAGTGAATGCTTTTAAAGGTCCAGAAGTTGGGTTTTAACTGTGAAGACTGATATTCTCTTTCTTTTTCCCACAGCTGGACCATATAGTGGTTTAGGTGAAATCATCCATCGAGAGAGTGTTCCAATGCACACATTTGCCAAGTACCTTTTCACCTCTCTCCTACCTCATGATACTGAATTGGCATACAAAACTGCACTGAGAGCCATGAGGTATGTATTGACAAGTCATCTAGAAAGAACACAAGCAGCAGTTTGAAAAAGGGGGAAAAGCTTGGTAATCAAGAAGCATTCTTTTCTTTAAGGAGAAATTACTTTGGTTGTGTCATCTGTAAAAGCAATCCATGTCTGTACTAACTACAACATAATAATTTATAAATATACAATTAGTGTTTATATACAACTATAAACCAGCATTGTATGTTACAAATCCTTCTATTGGAATGTGTGATTTTGTGTTAAACAACAGCTTTAGCATGTGTGTGTGTTCTCTTACTGGTGTGGTTGTGTGTGTGTATGATGCTAGTGGTGAGGAAATGAGGAAAGAGGCATCTCAGCAGCAGTCTTGGGATCATCTGCTGCTTAGTTGCTTCCCCCCACTTTATGTACTGACCATGATTTCATATGGTCTGCAATATCCCTTTGGTTAGTTAGGGTCCCCTGTCCTGACTGCCCACTCCCAACCTCCATGCACCCTGTGGTGGGTTGACCTTGGCTGAATGCCAGGTGCCCCCCAACAGCTCTATCACTCCCCTTCCCAGCTGGACAGGGGAGATAGTAAGGTGGAAAAAACAACTCGTGGGTTGGGATAAGGCAGGTTATTTAATAATAATGGCCAGTCTTCGCGAGCGAAGATCCGGGGAAGGTCTCTACACCTTCCAGCCTGCGCATTGGATTTTTTAGGTGAGACACAGTGTGCGCGGAACTGAGCCTACCCTTTAATCCTAAGGTTCATCTGCCGGGGCCAAGCGAGCTTGGACGGTGGCAGCGAGGTCCTCAGGACGTAGATGGTTTGCCTACAGGGCTAACGAGCTCCATCTACCCAGGGAGTGTCCCTGACTGGGAATCGAACCCGGGCCTCGGCGGTGACAGCGCCGCGCCCTTAACCACTAGAACACCAGGGGCTCCTAGCAGGTTATTTAAAGCAAAAAGTAAAGCAGAAGCTTACGTGTGCAAAAAGCGAAGTGAAAGATAGCATGGTTTATCCTCTACTTCCCATGAGCAGCGATGGTCAGCCACTCCCGAGAAGCAGGGCTTCAGCACGCATGACGGTTTCTCAGCAAGCAGCCATTGGAGACAATGCCTGCCTTCCTTCCTGATCCTTGCCTTAGCTTTTATATCTGAGCCGATGTCATATGGTATGGAATATCCCTTTGGTCAGTTTGGGTCAACTGGCCTACTTGTGTCCCCTCCCAGGATGTTGCCCTCAACTGAGAAAGGAATGTTACAGTGCTGATGCTGTGCTCAGCAGTAACCAAAACACCAGTGTGTTATCAACACCCTTCCAGCTCCCAATGCAAAGCACAGCACTGTGAGGGCTACTATGGGGAAATGAACTCCAACTCAGCCAGACCCAATACAACCTCCACCCCTTATTCCATACCATTTACGTCATACTCAGTTCCCATATCTGACTATGTCCCGCGCTTGCACAGATCTTGTTTAATGGCCTTCTTCCACCCCTTCAGGTCTTGGGCTCCATTCCATTGGATGGGTACCCAGGGCAGGAGGACCAATTGATTGTTGGGCACCAACCCCAGCCCAGCTCAGATCATTGTCACACTGTCCTTGCTCCTCACAGAATTCGTTCTTCATTATCCTGTGTCTACTTCCTGCAATATACAACTCAGAACACACATCATCTTTCCCCCACGGTTAAATCTCCTTGAGGCACACACTGGCTCTCCCCATCTTCCCTCATTACCTACCAGGTACACCCTGGTCCCTGAGCAAAGACAATCCCATGGATGGGTTTACCTTTTCTCATGGGAGGAGAAACCCACACTGACTTCCCCAACCACTTCCTCATGTGTAGTACTGTGACTTTATCCCCTCCCACAGTGTGTAGGGGTTTTGTTTGGGCAGGACCAGGGTGGTTGGCAGATCTCCTAGTGTTGACCAGCCAAGTGGCTTCAGCTAAATTTGCCTTCCAATACTTCCACGTCCCATTACCTAATGCTCTTAACATAGTGTTCAACAGTCCATTATACCTCTCAAATTTCCCAGAGGCTTGTGGGTGATAAGGGATATGATAGATTCACTCGATGCCATGTTTCTTTGCCCAAGAACTTATGAGATTATTCCAAAAGTGAGTCCCACTGTCTGATTCAATTCTCTCTGGGGTCCCATGTCGCCACAGAATGTACCTCTTGAGGCCTAAGATGGTGTTTCGAGCAGTGGCCTGGTTTACAGGATATGTTTCCAGCCAACCAGTCATTGCCTCCACCATGGTGAGTATGTAGCTCTTGCCCTGGCATGTTCATGGCAGTGGTCCAATGTAGTCAATTTGCCAGGCCTCACCATAATGGAAACTCAGCCACCGCCCTCTATTCCAGGGAGATTTTACTCGCATGGCTCACTTAATTGCCACACACATTTCACATTCATGAATAACCTGTGTGATGGCCTCCATGGTCAGGTCCACCCCTCGATCACGAGCCCATCTGTATGTTGCATCTCTTCCTACATGTCCTGATATTTCATAGGCCCATCAGGCTATAAATAGCTCACCCTTCTGCTCCCAGTCTAAGTCTGCCTGGGCTATTCCAATCTTAACAGCCTTATCCACCTGCCTATTTTTCTGATGTTCTTCAGTGGCATGACTTTTGGGCATGTGAGCATCGACGTGAGGAACTTTCAGAGTCATGTTTTCCACCCATGCAGGGATGTCCTGCCACAATGCAGCAGTCCAGATGTGTTTACCCCTGCGTTGCCAATTGACCTTCCATTGCTGTAGCCACTCCCATAGGGTGTTAGCCACCATCCAGGATTCAGTATAGAGGTATAGCACAGGCCACTTTTCTCGTTCGGCAATCTTTAGGGCTGTTTGAATGGCTTTCACTTCTGCAAACTGGCCTGACTCACCCTCTCCTTCAGCAGCTTCGTATGGGACTCCACACAGCAGCTTTCCACCTCTGATGGTTTCCTACCACATGGCAAGATCCATCAGTAAATAGAGTGTAGCCTCTTTCGTTTTCTGGTAACTTGTTATATGGTGGTGCTTCTTGGGCACAAGTCACCTCTTCAGGCAATGCTCCAAAATCCCTGCCTTCTGGCCAGTCCATAATGTCTTCCAGGGTTTCTGGGAAATTGGGTTTTCCCATTCAAGCTTGTTGTGTGATCAAAGCTACCCACTTGTGTCATGTAGCACTGGTTGCATGATGTGTTGAGGGGATGTTCCCTCTGAACATCAAGTGCAGCACGGGCAATCACGGTGCCTAGATGAGACAGGCTTCTGTTCCAACAACTTCTGAGGTGGCTCGAACCCCCTCATAGGCTGCTAATATCTCCTTTTCAGTTGGCATGTAGTGGACTTGTGATCCTCCATAACCCTGGCTCCAAAACCCTAATGGTCAACCTCAGGTTTCTCTGGTGTTTTCTGCCAGAGGCTCCAGGTGAGACCATGCTCCCCAATTGCCATGTAGAGAATATTTCACACAGCCGGCCCTGTTCAAACAGGCCCCAGAGTTACCACACAGTCTATCTCCTGCTTGATCTGCTCAAAGGCCTGTTGTTGCTCAACGCCCCACTCGAAATGGTTCTTCTTCCAGGTCACTCAATAGAGGGGGCTCACAAGCTGGCTGTAACCTGGAATGTGCATCCTCCAGAAACCCACAAGGCTTGTGTTTCCTTCTTGTTAGCCAGTGGAGACATAGATGCTATTTTGTTTACTACATCCATGGGCACATGATGGTGTCCATCCTGCAATTTTATTCACAAGAACTGAATCCTCTGTGAATGTCCCTTTACCTTACTTTGTTTTATGGTAAAATCAGCTTTGAGAAGAACTAGGACTATTTCCCTTCCTTTCTCAAAAATTTCTTCTGCTGCCTTGCCCCATGCAATGATATCATCAATATATTGCAGGTGCTCTGGAGCTCCCCCCTGTTACAGTGCAGTCTGGATCAGTCCATGGCAGATGGTTGGGCTGTGCTTCCACCCCTGGGGCAGTCGATTCCAGGTATACTTGACACCCCTCCAAGTGAAGGCAAAATGTGGCCTGCACTCTCTTGCCAGAGGAATGGAGAAAAATGCATTGGCAATATCAATTGTGGCACCACTGGACTGCCTTTGACTCCAATTTTTATTGAAGTTCCACCATGTCTGGCACAGCAGCACTCAGAGGTGTCATGACTTCATTCAGGCCATGATAGTCCACTGTCAGCCTCCACTCCCCATTAGTCTTTTGAACTGGCCATAAGGGGCTGTTAAAGGGTGAGCAGGTCCTGTTGATCACTCCTTGTTTCTCCAGTTGACAAATTAGTTCATGGATGGGAATTATGGAGTCTCAGTTGGTGAGATACTGCTGTCGGTGCACTGTTCTGGTGGCAATGGGCACTTGTTGGTCTTCGACTTGCAGCAATCACACGATGGAAGGATCTTCTGGGAGGCCAGGCAGGGCAGATAATTGTTTGATCTTCTCTGTAGCCACAGTAGCTACACCAGAGCCTATCGATACCCCTTGGGATCTTTGAAATATCCCCTCCTGAGGTAATCAATGCCAAGGATACAAGGGGCCTCTGGGCCAGTCACAATGGGGTACTTTTCCCACTTGTCCCCTCTTAAACTGGCTTCAGCCTCTAATACAGACAACTCCTGGCATCCCCGTCACTCCAGAGGTCCAGATGGGTTCTGAACTTCTGTGCCTCGATGGCATTAGTGTGCACTGTGCACCCGTATCTACCAAAGCTCTATACCTCTGTGGATCCGATGTCCCAGGCCATCGAATCCACGCAGTCCAGTAGACCCAATCATCCCTTTCCTCCTCCTGGCCAAAGGCAGGAACCCTCTATTCCTGTTCCTGGTCAGAGTATTCACTGTCTGACCTTTGCGATGCCAGACCAGAGGTCCCCTCACCAGGATCAAAGGAATTGGTCTCTGTCCTTTTACATCTGAGAGGTCGCTGATTTCTTTCTTGGGTCTCTGTGGCAACTACATGGACAGCTTTCCTGGGTGACCCCTTCTTAACAGTTCTCTTCCCTCTTAATTCACGTACTTGGGCTTCCAGCTTAAAGGTGGGTTCACCATCCCACTTCTTCATGTCTTCCCCTGGTCGTGCAGAAAGAACTAGAATTCACCACAATGCCTGCGCTTGGGGCTTCCTTTCCCTCTGACTGGGGCAGGAGGGGACTGATCTCTTGGGCTGCCCCTGAGATATGAGGTGCTGGTCAATGGGAATGAGGAAGTGCCCAGAGTTTCTTCTACATTTCAAAGCCAGGAGGACATCACCTCTACAGTTGGTGGATTCATCTTTGGGTAATATACTGTTACCAGGCTGTTAGAATATGACACAGGGGCTCTTTGAACCACCTTCCTCCACATGGCCATCGTGCAAGGAACATCTTCTGGGGTTTTGGGGGTGTCATCCCTTCTTAGGTTACTATAGATTATTTCCAGCATTGCTAATTCTCTCAAGTACTGGATACCTTCATCTGCTGTGGCCCACTTTCTTGGGGAGATCATTAGATCTTCCTTGAATGGATACCTTGCCCTCATGCCTGAGAGGAGCTGTCTCCAAAGACTGTAAATTTTTCTCTCCTTTCCAGTTCCTCTTTCAATTTCACAATCTCTGGCAAGGGATCGCAGCTGTTGGGTTTCATGACCTTCCAGTTGTTGACTATCAGCCCTGTTGTCCCAGCATCGAAGCAACCAGGTAGGAATCTGCTCACCAGGCTGGTGGCTGTAATCTTTCTGCAAGTCCTGGCGTTCTGATGAGGTCAGGGACCAGGTAACTTCGGTTTCCTGTTTTATTTGTCTGACTTCCTTTGTTGAAGGACTGGCTTTTTTATCTACCCACTCCCCTCCTTCTACTCCTTCTCCTTCTTCCTTTTCCTCCATTACTAATCGCTGATATGGACCTGTAACTTGCCTTATCCATTTCTTCCTTTTCACTGCTGGGGCAATGACTGTAGTTGTTGTGGTGTGAGTCCCTACCTAAGCCATAGTGTCCTCCATTGCAGTTTGTATCCCTGCCTCCACTACAGTCTTCTGAGAGTATTGATAAATAATGATATAATAATGGCCAGTCTTCGCAAGCGAAGATCCGGGGAAGGTCTTTACACCTTCCAGCCTGAACATTGGATTTTTTTTTAGGTGAGACACAGTGTGCGCGGAACTGAGCCCACCCTTTAATCCTAAGGTTCATCTGCCGGGGCCAAGCGAGCTTGGACGGTGGCAGCGAGGTCCTTAGGACGTAGATGGGTTGCCTTTTAAGGGCTAACGAGCTCCACCTGCCCGGGAGTGGCCCTGACCGGGAATCGAACCCGGACCTTGGCTGTGACAGCGCCACGCCCTTACCACTAGACCACCAGGGGCTCCTGAGAGTATTGAACTGTGGCTCAATAAGCACAGGCCAGGCCCCAGTACAGGACAAGAAGCTGCTGGCTTTGATTAGGGTAGGCAAGGCACCCTTCCATCAGGTCAGTTTGCTAGGGTCGAATACCTGTTCAGGTGTGAAGTCCCAGGAAATAGGAGGTGTCAAATGCCCTAGGAACCTGCCCAAATCCTTCCACACACCCTGCCACCCAGGAACTTGGCACCTCAGGGTGCATCCCAATATATCATCACCTAAAGTTTGTTTTCTCCTACACCAGGATAACACCAGATTCCAAGAACTCCATAATGTGCTGACAGTATTAGTAAAAGTAACATTACCAAACAGCTCACATAAGGATTAGCAAGGAGCATGGGAGACTTCATTATAAAACCATTTATATCAATGTTGGGGGGGGAGGGGAAAGTGTATTCCTCCATCATTCCCAGATAGCTCCCCAGAAGATAACAACTCCCCAAGCATAACAAGGTCATTAGTGTAAAAGCAAAGCACAGAGCCATTGTTTAGATTAGTATGTTCCCAAAACTTAGCAAAATTAAGTGATAAGCAGTGCAACCAGCAAACTCCGTGTCCTGCACAGGAGCTTGCTATTCAATAGCTATTATTACTATAGCATGAGATAGATAGGTAGACATATATATATATATATAAATGACTTTATCTTGCCCCACATTGGGTACCAGAAAGGACTGTGGTGGGTTGACCTTGGCTGAATGCCAGGTGCCCACCTAGCTACTCTATCACTCCCCTTCCCAGCTGGACAGGGGAGATAGTAAGGTGGAAAAAACAACTCGTGGGTTTGGATAAGGCAGGTTATTTAAAGCAAAAAGTAAAGCAGAAGCTTGCGTGCGCAAAAAGCGAAAGATAGCATGGTTTATCCTCTACTTTCCATGAGCAGCGATGGTCAGCCACTTCCAAGAAGCAGGGCTTCAGCACATGTGATGGTTTCTCAGAAGGCAGCCACTGGAGACAAAAAATGCCTGCCTTCCTGCTCCTTGCTTTAGCTTTTATATCTGAGCCGATGTCATATGGTATGGAATATCCCTTTGGTCAGTTTGGGTCAGCTGGCCTACTTGTGTCCCCTCCCAGGATCTTACCCTCAACTGAGGAAGGAATGTTACAGTGCTGATGCTGTACTCAGCAGTAGCCAAAACACCAGTGTGTTATCAACACCCTTCCAGCTCCTAATGCAAAGCACAGCCCTGTGGGGGCTACTGTGGGGAAATGAACTCCAACTCAGCCAGACCCAATACACACCCACAGTCCCATTGCCAGCATGGCAGTATGAGAAGCAGAAAAGGCTTTTGCTCTATGTAAGCCCTGCTCAGCAATAAAAAACCCATCTCTGTGTTATCAACACTGTGTTCAGCACAAATCCAAAACACGGCCCCATACCAGCGTGTGAAGAAAATTGACTCTACACCAGCCAAAACTAGCACACTCTAGAAAGCTAAATGGGGAGAAAATAGTCCCATGTTCAAAGGACTAAATGGGAGGGCATTCATAAGAACAAAACAGCTACTATCAAGTCAGCCCAAAGGTCTACTTAGATTGTTTGGGCTTTTTTGCCTCCAAGAGTGTCTAATAGTAGAGGTTGGGGAAAGAATCTAAGAAATATGAAAAGTGACTTTGCATACTGGTTACTTATGATTATAATTTTAGAATCAGAATTTTTAGAATTAGAATTTTTAAAAGATTAATTTTATAAAGTAGATGTGTCCCTGTATTTCATTTCAGTCACTACCTTAAGTGTTTCTCAGAGATTGTGGGGAGCTTTCCTCCTTAAACTAAACTACTGAAACAACATTAAAAGGCTAGAATAGACATCTATCAGTAGCTTTGCACGGTGCACTGAATACTTCAGTGAATGTGACGGCAGTATGCCATTCCTCTTAAACATTTATCAAAGTTAACTTCCCGTGATGACAACTCTGGAGTATTTTGCCTCTCTGCATTCAAAATCATCTGTTGCCATTTCTTTTTCTTCTTAATCCTCTTTTAGTATGTGGAACACTCAGTGTGAAATCAATAGAATCTGAGACCATAAGGCCTTTCTTTCATGCACTTCAGGTCTGCAAGGACAGGGTGCACTATCTTTGATGGTCACTTCTGTCTACAGTTCTCTGCTTGCAACACTGAAACATATGAAGTACAGCCTTGGAGGATGTGGATCTGCAGTGACATAGTTGACTGCTCACTTGGAATCTGAACTTGAATGTTTGGTTTAGTTTGGCTAATTCCCTGTTAAGCCTGAATTTCAACCCAGTCTTTGTGAGTCAGACTTCAGTAGTGATGTTTCATCACAAAGTAACTTTGCTAAAACCTAGCTAAATAATTGATGTTTGAAAGTGAAAAAAATGAAGAATGCTAAATTTGCTTGTGCTTGTTATAATGTTCCCTAATCTTGTCAAAATCACGTGAAAGCCACCAATTCACTACAGCCTTTCTTTTCACAGCAAAGGAACAATAGAAGCTGACAATGAAATTCAAAGTGACAAAATATTTTCCTTTCATGCTTTTTGTCTCTTTGTGGTTACTTATAACCTAATAATACTTTTTGCATTAAGTAGTTAGGATTTTTCCTGTTTGTTGAAATGATTTAATAATGCATTTTTTTCTCCCCCCTCTGTGTTTGGGAAAAAATCAGCTAGAGAATTTATATGTATTTTAGTTTTACATATATAAAGCTATATAGATGTGCCTCAGTATTACTAAGGAAGAGATTTGACTCTTGATACAAAACAAAAGGGAAGTATTTTTTTTCATATTAACATGTGCATTATTAGATATTGGTAGTCTAGGATTTAGGGACTTTAAAAATTAGTTCATACTTATTTGAACAGCAAAATGTCTTTTATGGTATGTCTATTTATTTCAAGGTCAAAACCCGAATGACTTATTGAATGTCACTCCCCCTTACTTAGAGCATATGCAAGTGAGGAAAGTATATTCCAAATATTGGAAAATACTTACCTGTTCTCAATATGATGGAGAACTACTCTATCTTCCTTCCTGAGGACAGTGGTTCAAAGACTGAAATAAGGCAGGGGAAAAAACTCTATGGATGATGCAAAAACTCTCTGCTGCCTTGGTTAATGAATGGCTGTCATGATTTAACCCCAACCAACAGCCAAGAACCACACAGCCGCTTGCTCACTCCCCCACCAGTGGGACCAGGGAGAGAACTGGAAGGATAAAAGCCAGAAAACTTGTGGGTTGAGATAAAGACAGTTTAATAGGGAAAGCAAAAGCCGCACACACAAGCAAAGCAAAACAAGGAATTCATTCACTGCTTCCCATGGGCAGGCAGGTGTTAAGCCATCTCCAAGAGAGCAGGGCATAACAGTTACTTGGGAAGACAGATGCCATCACTCCAAATGTGTGTGTCCCCCCCCCTTCCTCCTTCTTCCCCCCCACTTTATATACTGAGCATGATGTCATATGGTATGGAATATGCCTTTGGTCAGTTGGGGTCAGCTGTCCTGGCTGTGTATCTTCCGAACCTCCCATGCACCCCCAACTTCCTTGCCAGTGTGGCAGTATGAAAAGTAGAAGAAGCCCTGGCTCTGTGTAAGCAATGCCCAGCAATAACAAAACCATCTTTGTATTATCAACCCTGTGTTCAGCACAAATCCAAAACACAGCCCCATACCAGCCACTTTGAAGAAAATTTACCCTACCCCAGCCCAAACTAGCACAATGGCTTTATTGTCCTGTGAATTCCTGCAGATGCCCATTGATGTAGGCAAGTTTGGTAAATGGACTTTTAAGATTCTCCAAGAAAAGAAGTTGTTTTCCAATATCTTTATACCCCAAACTGCACATTTAATAAACAAGGTCAAATGTTCTTGCAGCTTTAGTTTTGCTTATGAATAACCCAATACAATAATGGTGTAAGGAAGAGGATTTCTTTCTTATTTCAGGTTGCGAGTATTGGAATCTACGACTCCTTTGGGAGATATGTCCCATCCACACCACATTGTATCAGTTGCTCCAAACCGATATCCCCGCTGGTTCACCCTAAGTCACATCGAATCCCAGCAATGTGAGCTGGCATCCACCATGCTAACAGCAGCCAAAGGTACATTGCTGTAAATTACCTACTTAACTAAGTGTATGCTTTTAATATTTCATGGAATAAACAGATTATAAAACTTGTGTTTAGGAATTCAAATTGCAGTCTGACAGGAGCTTGAAAGGGGAACAACAAACTGAACTGACTTAAACTTGTCACTTCATTTTCTAGAAAAGTGGTTAAACTAGATAAATGGTAGCCAGATGGGCTTGATTTGAGGCTGGTGAAATAGCTTTTTGTTATTCTGATGCACAATATAGATTGTGAAATCCAAGAGTGGACAAATCACTTCTAAAATTCACAAATCAGGATGACTTTTGGCCATGTACTACACAAACACCATCAGGCACTAGAGGAGTTTGTGCTGTCTTGCATCTTTTGTTCATGTAATTTAATTATGGAAGGTTTATAAAAAGCAAAATGTGGATAACTGAAACATTGTACTATTTCATAGCAATGGCAAGCTCAATTATAATGCATTTCAGGATGTTTTGGAAGCTTGTTCTGTTTACACCTTGCAGGTGATGTTCAGAGGCTGGAAACAGTGTTAAAATCCATTCAGAAAAATATCCACTCCTCATCACACATCTTCAAACTTGCCCAGGATGCATTTAAAATAGCAACACTCATGGACAGCTTGCCAGACATCACTCTTCTGAAAGTTTCTCTGGAGTTGGGCCTTCAGGTATTTCCCTCATTCATTATTTCTACAGTAGAAGACAGGAATTTTACCCTGTGTTGGTGGGTACAGCTTTTTAAGTCACACTGAGGAGCCTCTTAAAGACCCTCTTTGGGCTTTGTCTGGAATTTTTAGATTCTGTTTTCTGATGTAAAGCACAGTTGACTGGTAAACACAGACCAAGGATCTGAACAGTTCCTTTGTGCCATTTGAGTGGAAGAGAGAACTTGGAGCAGTTGGCTGCAGGGTGCTCCTCTGTTCAGGGCTGAGAAAGGACCAATGCAATGGGTTTGGGAGTATATGTAGGGATGGCTAGAGAGCAAAATTATTCTGCTTTCCAGAAATCATAGTATCATAGAATAGTTTGGGTTGGAAGGGACCTTTAAAGGTGATCTAGTCCAACCCCCCTGCAATAAGCAGGGACATCTTCAACTAGATAAAGTTACTCAGAGCCCCATCCAACCTGATCTTGAATGTTTCCAGGGATGGGGCATCTACCACCTCTCTGGGCAACTTGTGCCAATGTTTCACCACCCTCATTGTAAAAAATGTCCTTATAACTAGTTTGAATCCACCCATTTTCAAGTTAAAACAATTACTCTTGTCCTATTGCTACAGACCCTCCTAAAAAGTCTGTCCTTATCTTTCTTATAGGTTCCCTTTAGGTAATGAAAGGTCGAAATGAGGTCTTCCCAGAACCTTCTCTTCTCCAGGTTGAACACCCCCAACTCTCTCAGCATTTCCTCATAGGAGAGGTGTTTCATTCCTCTAATCATCTTCACGGCCCTCCTCTGGACCTGCTTTTGCAGATCTTTTCCATGGCCTTGAGAGGTTTCTTATCATTCCTCCCATTCTTCCCTTCCTTTCCCTCAAATGATATTTGATAGGTGCTCGTTGAATTACTAGAGAAAGCCAAGGTCAATTATGATGACCTGTTTCTTAGGCCGACTGTACTAACAGCAACCCTCTCACTTCTTTCATCAAGTCCTGCACTCCACAAGCTGTGGGATGGTGTGCTGGTTTAAAAGAAAACCGGTGGGAGAAATAAACCCTACTCAACTGCCTCCATTTGATAGTGGAAGAAGAAATACCAAGAGAGATTACAAGTTGGAGTTACAATTTACTAAAGAAGCTGCAATAAAATACAATGATGCAGAGGAACTGGTTTAACCAATAATAAAGGCAGAGTATAACCTGACCAGCTAAAACAAAAGCAAAATTACATCAGTTCCTGCACTGCATGCCATGTGGTATCCCCAGGGGCAAAGCAAAAAGAAAAAACCTGGGAAGCTATATCATTCAAATCAGGAATTACCTGCCTTTATGCTGACCTCTGGCAATGACAGTGCGGTGCGGGTGCAGGGTCTCTCAGTGGGGGAAGCAAGCAGCAGCATGGTCCAGGGTTGGCTTGTTCCCTTACCTGTGGATCTCGCAACAAGACTTGGTTGTTGCGATTTCGATGTTTGTTGGTGGAAGTGATGGTCACAGTCCATATCTGTTGAGTGATGGAGAAAAGTCCCCCCAACACAGGGTCCATCCTAGTTTATATTACGCTTAGGTTAGGTGGAAATGCCCCAGTACCTCCCCTGGGGTGGGGAGTGTTACACTGGATAATGTAATAGTGGATTACAGAACATTTCATGAGTCTTTGACACCTTCTAAGATGTTACAACTGCATGTTACATCAGTGCAGTTGAGTCAGTTATGGCCCATTATGGCCCATCAGCAGAGATGAATACCTTCAGGCTCTGTGTGAATGTTAACGTGCTTCCCCAGAGGGGTTATCACTGCTGAGTCATTTGTTTAAGGAAAAAGAAACACTACCCCACCTCACAGGATTTGCTTCTTTCCTTATCTTGTTCAACACCCAGTTTGTAGCCTGAGGTGATGGGTGTGCATGTCCTCAGCACTTGGGCTGCAAGTGATCGATCATTACCAGTTCATCAGAAATTATGTAGAGGGAATAGAATACACATATTGGTCATACCCACATAGTGCTAAACTCTGCCTCCTATCCCTGTAACTAGGACAGGTGGTCATCTGTATCAGTCTCAGCTTGATGTGTGCAAGAACCTCAGATCAGTTTTTGGGTTCTTATGAGAGACTTTGCAAGTTAAAAGGAGACATGAGTTTTTAGGTATCTGGAGTAATGTTGCCTTACACTGATGAATCTTGGAGTTTGCACAGTTCATTTCAACAAAAATAAATCTCTTCATCCATCTTCAGGGAGTTCTTAAAAACGACAAAAAAGCACAAAACAAAAAATATTTCCAAAGATCATAAACCCATTTATTATTCCGTTTCGGTAAACAGATAAGTAAAGACTTTTGTGGAAAGGATATTATCCCAGTTGCTTCTCATGCCAAAGAAAGCTACTATTTGCCTACTCTAGATTTTTAGAAACTTCTGTCAGAAAGCTGAGATTGTGTGCTTTGTCAGCCTTTCTTATTCTGAAGATTGCTGTGAAAATCTGCTCTTTTTTTTAACTTCACATCACATGTTTCTGCCTTAAATGTTTGTTTACTTGAGAAAGATCCTTATGATTGACTTTAATGTCACCTCAAGCATCCACAAAGTATCATTCAGTGGTAGCAACACACTTCGGATATCACTGTATTCATGGATACCCCTGTGTGGATGATGGTGTCATCAGAATTTCTTCAGTAAGATCTAGTGAAATAAATTTAATGAACCTGTAATTTCTCCTAAATCCAGCGTTTGGAATAAACTGGTGTAGAACATGTCCACTGTCTGTCCCAAACTTAGTAAGGTGGTTTAAGAATCTAAAGACAGTTTGCTTTCCAGAAGGAAGATTCACAGAAGTTTTCTGGTAGTAACTCACAGCTGTATAGATTTCTACAGTAACATTTTTCCTGTAAAAGTCTTACAGTGTTGTTAGCACTGTCTTCAGTGGTCTACAGATGCTTTCCCCTCTCCTGCCTCCTGACCTAATGGCGATTAGATTGTCTATGTTCGCTATCTAGTAACTGACTGCTTATGACATCTGCCCTATAAAACTGTTTCTCCCCTCATGTGGCAAACTGAACAGCAGTGTCCTTACCAAGACAACTTGTCATTGTTGGGCTGAGGCGATGCCAACAATTTCACAACTCTGTCACTGACATTTCTGTGACAGAAAAGCCTCTTATATTGTTCTAGATTTGTGAGTAATATTTGGACTCCTGGGTTCTTTCTCCCTATTTCCAATGGCAGCATGTATTATATGACTCAGCAGAGGGAAGGCATTTAAACTAGCTGTGGAAATCAAGGCCAAATGGGCAGAAAGCATCTCAGGTGTATTCCATCCTTCAGAACCTTACTGGCAGAGATGCTGCGAGATCTGCAGGTACAGGAGGGGCTTCTGTTTCTCCATTTGCCTGTTGTATACTACATCAATGCAAGTATTACTACACACATGCAGACAGGTACTGCTAGCAGAACTGCTGAACAAGTTAGTGCAGATGATCACTTGATGTGTATTTGAAAAATGGTGTCCTTTCCCTGAAAGCCTCTAAATAAATAAACCTCCTCAATGTGCATGATGAAGAGGTTTCACATTGGTGCAGGATCTAATGGTTGGTTGGCCATTTCCTGTATCTCTTAGGGGTACTGAGATCTTCTATTCCTCTAGAATAAGAAATTCTTGTTAAAAAAAAAAAAATCTATCAGGACAAAGTCAAGGTTATTCTCTGTAGAAGAGAGCTTGACTTTCAGATAAGCTATGTAATTCCCAGGGGCAGCTTCTCATTTTCAGACTTATTAACCTGTTGAGAAGGCCTCTTCAATTGATAGCACAGATCTTGGATAGAACTTGGACAGATCTGGAACTTCCATTTAGGAAGAGGTGGCTCAGGAATGTATTAAACAGAAGTTAAATAGTTCTTTGGCTACATGGGCTACAGTACAAATTACCTTCAGCTCCTCCTTGGTCAAGACATCAATATATGCTTTATTTGAAATCTTGGGGAATCAGTAAAGGACTCCTTTCTTAGTGCTCTCAGCTTGTCAGTTTAATCAAATGAAAGGAACCTAATTCCAAAATATTTCAGGTTAAGAAACTAGATATACTATTGGGTTTTGCTCTAAAGTTAGGACTGTCTACACTGGAACTGCTATTATGTCCACTATGCATGCTGAAGAGTCTTGTGACTGATGATCGTTTTATAGACCACCGCAGTAAGGGAAGTCATCAGAGAAGACTTTCAGAGAAAAGAGCACAGGTAGTATTTTCCTCGATCCTTCCAGTATCAGGGAAGAATACTGAAAGGAACAGGCAGATCCATCAGATCAACACAAAGGTAGTTTGCTTTCCATTAGGAAGATGCATAGCAGTTTTCTGGTAGTAGCTCACAGCTGATTTTTGACCATAGGATGGTCTATACAACACCTTTCTCGGAGGGGAAAAAGAGTTCTGTCACAGGAGCTAGCAGGGCTTGTTGACGGAGCTTTAAACTAGACTGGAAGGGGAAAAGAGGCAAAACCAGGCTTGCCAGTGATAAGCAATGGGATGGCACGCCAAAACTTGAGGGACTGAGCACTAATGGGATCCTTCAGTCTGCTCCACAAGGTGTTGGCTACAATGAACCACACCTGAAATGTTTCTATACCAATGTGCCCAGCATGAGGAACAAAAAAAAGGAGATCAAAGCTTTGGCCCAGTCTCAGAGATTTGACATCATTGGCATAAGTGAAATCTGGTGAGATGAGTCCTGTGACTAGTGTGCCATGTTGGACGGTTACAGGCTCTGCAGGAGGGAAAGGCAGGGCAGGCAAGGAGGGGAGTGGCATACTGTGTAATGGAAGGGCTGGGGCATACAGAGCTCATAGTTGGCAATGGCATGGTTGAGAGTCTCTGGGTAAGGATTAAGGGACAAACAAATAAAGCAGATGTTATCATGGGAGTCTACTATAGGCCACCTGGCCAGAACAATGATGCAGATGAATTATTCTTTGCAGAACTAAGGGACACCTCTAAATCAACCACCCTTGTCCTTAGGGGGACTTCAACTTGCTGAATGTTAGCTGGGAATACCACACAGCTGGTACAAACAGGTCCAGAAGATTGTTAAAACACCTGGATGATAACTTCATGGTATAGGTACTAAGGGACCTGACTAGGAAAGGTGCCCTCCTTGATTTGTTGCTTGTTAACAGAGAGGGCCTTGTGAGTGAAGTGACAATTGGTGGCCATCTTGTCCACAGTGACCATGAAACAGATGTGTTCAAAATGTCTGGTGACAGAAGGAAAAGTGCAAGGTCCCCTGAGAAAATGCTGTTGAAGGTGCTGGGATCCATCAGGACTGGTCACTTTTTAAGCACCACCTCCTAAGAGCACAGGAGCAGACAATTCCAAAATGTTGGAAGTCAATCAGGCGAGGCAGAAGACCAGCTTGGCTAATCAGGGATCTTTTTCTGGAGTTAAGGCAAAAAAAGAAACTTTATGCCCAGTGGAAGCAAGGTCAGGTTACATGGGAGGAATATAGAGATGCTGCTCGCCACTGTAGGGAGAAAATTCATGCGGCCAAAGCTGAGCTGGAGTTGAAGCTGGGCAGAAATGTGGGAGACAATAAAAAGAACTTTTAAAAATATGTCAATATCAAAAGGCAGTGCAGAAATAACATCGGTCCATTACAGGATGAGGATGGTCACCTCACAAACAGGGAGATAGACAAGGCAGAGATGTTTAATGCTTTCTTTGCCTTTGTCTTCTACACAGATGATGGGCTAAGGGGGTCCCAGAGCCCTGAGCTGGAGGACCATGGCTGTGAGAATGATCAACTCCCAGTCAACCCTGAAACTGTGAGGGATCTGCTGCTCCAGATGGATCCCTATAAGTCTATGGGGCCTGATGGGATTCATGGGCCTGATGGCTGATCTCATCATGAGACCTCTTATCAATAATTTTTGAATGGTCTTAGGAATCTGGAGAGGTCCCAGCTGACTGGAAGCTGGCAAATGTTGTGCCAATTTTCAAGGAGGGCAAGAAACGAGCACAAATGACACTGAAAACTACAGGCCTGTCAGTCTCACTTGAGTCCCTGGTAAAATTATGGAGAAGATTATTCTGGAAGGCACTGAAAAACACCTGAAGGACAACGCAGTCATCGGTCACAGCCAGCATGGCTTTATGAGGGAAAAGTCCTACTTGTCACATTTAATTTGCTTTTACGACAAGGCAACCCACTTAGTTGATCAAGGGAAACCAGTTGTTGCAATCTCTTTGTATTTCAGTAAAGCTTTCAATACAGGATCCTTCTGGATAAAATGTCCAACACACAGCTGAATAAACACATCATGTGGTGGGTGAGCAACTGGCTCACAGATCAGGCGCAAAGGGTAATAGTAAAGGGCGTAACATCAGACTGGCAACCTGTCACTAGTGGGGTTCTGCAGGGCTCCATTTTAGGGCCTGTGCTCTTCAACATCTTCATAAATGACTTGGACGCATGACTGGAAGGAATACTAAACAAGTTTGCAGATGACAATACTTAATTGGGAGGAACTGCTAACTCCCTTGGAAGCAGAGAGGCCCTGCAGAGAGACCTGGACAAATTAGAGGACTGCGCAATAACCAACCATGTGAAGTTTAACAAAGACAAGTGCCAGACTCTGCACCTGGGATGGTACAAACCCATCTCATCAATAGGTGACTAAAGGATTGGTGCCACCAGTGGGATTTTTGGTTTTTTTGACCATGGGACAAATTCCATGGTACCTAATTTCCTCAAATCAGATGGACTTCATCTATCTGGCAAGGGCTAAAGGACTATAGCCCGTAAGTTGGCAGGGCTGATCAGGAGGGCTTTAAACTAGGTTTGCAGGGGGAAGGGATTGAATCCAGGCTCTCCAGAGATGAACCTAAGGGTGGAAAACCTGAGTTAAGAGTGAAATCAGCAACCCAACTGAAGTGCATGTACACCAATGCACACAGTACGGGTAACAAACGAGGAGCTAGATGCCATTGTGCAGCAGGAAAGTTATGATGTAGTTGTCATCACAGAAACATGGTGGGATGACTCGTGTGACTGGAGTGCTGCCATAGATGGCTACAAGTTCTTCAGAAAGGATAGGCAAGGTAGGAGAGGTGGAGGGGTGGTTTTATATGTTAGAGAGTGTCTTGACTCTGTAGAACTTGAGGTCACCAATGATAAGGTTGAGTGCCTGTGGATCAGAATCAGGGGGAAGGCCAACAAGGCTGATATCCTGGTGGGAGTCTGCTACAGACCACCCAACCAGGATGATGAGGATGATGATTTTTTCTACAGGCAGCTGGTGGATGTCTCAAAATATCCAGCCCTTGTTCTTGTGGGTGACTTTAACCTACCAGATGTGTGCTGGGAACTCCACACAGCAGAGAAGAGGCAGTCTAGGAGATTCCTATAGCGTATAGAGGATAATTTCCTGCTCCATCTGGTAAATGAGCCTACCAGAGATGGGGCCCTACTAGACCTTCTGTTCACAAACAGAGAGGGCCTGGTGAGAGATGTGGTGGTCAGAGGCCATCTAGGGCACAGTGACCATGAAATAATAGAGTTTTCAATACTCAGGGATGCAAGGAGGGCCATCAATAAAACCTCTATGCTGGACTTCCGGAGGGCAGATTTCGGCCTTTTCAGAAGACTAGTTCAAAGTGTACCCTGGGAAACTACCCTTGAAAACAAAGGGGGTCCAGGAGGGATGGACATGCTTCAAGAAGGAAGTCTTGAACACGCAGGAGCAGGCTGTCCCAGTGTGCCAAAAGGCGAACCGGCAGGGAAGACAACCAGTCTGGCTGAACAGGGAGGTTTTGAAGGAAATAAGGGTAAAAAGAGAGCCTACCAATTATGGAAAAAAAGGGCTGGCTACTCAGGAAGAGTTTGGGAATATAGTTAGATCTTGCAGAAAGAAAATCAGAGAGACTGCAAAATTTGAACTCGATCTTGCCACTTCTGTTAGGGATAACAAAAAGTCTTTCTATAGATACATCAATAGCAAAAGGAGGGACAAGGAAGACCTCCATTCTTTATTGGACATGGGCAGGAACATAGTTATCAAAGATGAGGGCAAGGCTTAGGTATTTAAGACCTTCTTCACCTCAATCTTCAACAGTAAGACAGGTTCTCCTGAGGACAGCTGGCTTCTGGAGCTTGTAGACAGGGATAAGAAGCTGAATAGCCCCCCTGTAATCCAGGAGGAAACAGTTAGCAACCTGCTGAGCCACTTGGATCCTCACAAGTCTATAGGACCAGATGGGATCCATCCTAGGGTGATGAGAGAGCTGGCGGAAGAGCTTGCCAAGCCGCTCTCCATCATTTACCAACAGTCCTGGCTCTCTGGGGAGGTCTCAGATGATTGGAAGTTGGCAAATGTCATGCCCATCCACAAAAAGGGCCGGAACGAGGACCCAGGAAATTACAGGCTCATCAGCCTGACCTCAGTGCCTGGCAAGGTTATGGAGCAGATCATCCTAGGTGCAATCACATAGCACCTACAGGATGGGCAAGGGATCAGAGCCAGCCAGCACGGGTTTAGGAAGGGCAGGTCCTGTCTGACCAACCTGATCTCCTTTTATGATCAGGTGACCTGCCTAATGGATGAGGGCAAGGCTGTGAATGTGGTCTATCTGGACTTCAGCAAAGCTTTTGATACCGTCTCCCACAGCATACTCCTGAAAAAGTTGGCAGCCCACTGCTTGGACAGGTGCACTCTCTGCTGGGTAAAGAACTGGCTGGAGGGCCGGGCCCAGAGAGTGGTAGTGAATGGTGCTGCATCCAGTTGGCGACTGGTCACTAGTGGTGTCCCCCAGAGATCAGTGTTGGGCTCAGTCCTGTTTAACATCTTTATCGATGATTTAGATGAGGGGATTGAGTCCACCATTAGTAAATTTGCAGATGACACCAAGCTGGGGGGGGTGAATGTTGATCTGCTGGAAGGCAGGAGGGCTCTGCAGAGGGACCTGGACAGACTGGGGAGTTGGGCTGATTCCAGTGGGATGAGGTTCAACAAGGCCAAGTGCCGGGTCCTGCACTTTGGCCACAACAACCCCATGCAGCGCTACAGGCTGGTCACAGAGTCGCTGGAGAGCAGCGAGGCAGAAAGGGACCTTGGAGTTTGGATCAACAGGAGCCAACAGTGTGCCCAGGTGGCCAAGAAGACCAATGGCATCCTGGCCTAGATCAGGAACGGTGTGGCCAGCAGGACCAGGGCAGTGATTCATTCCCTGTACTCAGCACTGGTGAGGCCACCCCTTGAGTATTGTGTTCAGTTCTGGGCCCTTCAGTTCAGGAAGGATATTGAGGTGCTGGAGCAGGTCCAGAGAAGAGTAACCAGGCTGGTGAAGGGACTTGAGCACAAGTCTTATGAGGAGAGGCTGAGGGAGATGGGGTTGTTTAGCCTGGAGAAGAGGAGGCTCGGGGAGACCTCATCACAAGAACTACCTGAGAGGAGGTTGTAGCCAGGTGGGGGTTGATCTCTTTTCCCAGGCAGGTATCAGTAAGACAAGAGGGCATGGTCTCAAGCTCTGCCAGGGGAGGTTTAGGTTGGATATTAAGAAGAAATTCTTTACAGAGAGGGTAATCAGGCATTGGAATGGGCTACCCAGGGAAGTGGTGGATTCTCTGTCCCTGGAGGTATTTAAGAAGAGACTGGATGTGGCACTTAGTGCCATAGTCTAGTAACTTTGGTGGTAGTGGATCAAGGGTTGGACTTGATCTCAGAGGTCCTTTCTAACCCATCTGATTTTATGATTCTATGGATGTACATACAGACTGGGGAATGAGAGGCTGGAAAACAGCACCGTGGAAAGGGACAGAATCAGAATCACAGAATAGTTAAGGTTGGAAGGGACCTCTAGAGGTCATGTAGTCCAACTCCCCCTGTTTCAGTGCTCTACTACCCTCAATGTAAATAAGTTCTTCCTCATATTGAGGTGGAACTTCTTGTGTTTGAGTTTATGGCCTTTACTCCTTGTCCTGTTGCTGGGCACCCCTGAAAAGTCTGGCACCATCCTTTTGACACCTGTCTTTGAGATATTTATATGTATTGATGAGATCCCCTCTCAGGTTTCTCTTCTCCAGACTAAACAGGCCTAACTTCTGCAGTCTCTCCTCATAAGAGACCAGGATTTGGGGGTCCTGGTTGATGGCAAGTTGAATGTGAGTCAGCAGTGTGCCCTGGAAGCCAGGAGGGCCAACTGTATGCTGGGGTGCATCAGGCACAGCATTGCCAGCCAGTTGAGGGAGGTGATCTGTAGCGTTTCAGTGTACAGACCCAAGTCGTAAGAACAAACTGAATTGTTTATTGAATATAATAATAATGGCCAGTCTTCGCGAGCGAAG
This sequence comes from Myiozetetes cayanensis, assembly GCF_022539395.1. Lineage (NCBI taxonomy): Eukaryota > Metazoa > Chordata > Aves > Passeriformes > Tyrannidae > Myiozetetes > Myiozetetes cayanensis. The sequence continues at coordinate 137,655 of NW_026088042.1, forward strand.
ATCCGGGGAAGGTCTTTACACCTTCCAGCCTGCGCATTGGATTTTTTAGGTGAGACACAGTGTGCGCGGAACTGAGCCCACCCTTTAATCCTAAGGTTCATCTGCCGGGGCCAAGCAAGCTTGGACGGTGGCAGCGAGGTCCTTAGGACGTAGATGGATTGCCTATTAAGGGTTAACGAGCTCCATCAGCCTGGGAGTTTATTGAATACAGTCTTTTGTATATATAGGGTTTGGGGAAGGCAGGAGAGAGAGGGTACTTTTCCGTTAGTTCATAGCCGGGGTCAGGGGGCAAAGATACACAGGGGGGGTGTTTTTCTTCAAATAGAAAAGCAAGCAGTTTCTTATTACAGTTACAATGATTGATGGGACAAAGCAAGGCTATAAAGAGATTTACCGTGGGAGATTATAAGTCCTGATAGTTTTTCTTGATTATCACAGATTAATGCAAGTATTTCAAGGAGTGAGTGTAAACAGTTCTTCCTTGCTTTTGTTTAAATCCCAGGGCTTCTTACTGTTGCAGTTTTTGGGGGGGGGTTTCTGGAGGGTCACTCCCGGCCGCTCTGTGAAGGTTCCCAGGCTGAGATCGCCATCCCCGCCGCCCGTCCCTCGTGGCAGGGACAGGCGGCGGAGGCCCCTATGTCAGGAGACAGAGACCACACAGCACGCAGGGAGTCCAGCAGTGAAGAGAGAGCGAAGAGAGAGCTTTATTGATCTAACAACAGTTTAAGTACCTTTTGGAGGGATCCCAGGGTGACCAATCATGACAAGGGGTTAACAACCAATAGATGAGTTTCTAGTTATCTCTCAGACATTCCACAGGTACAGTGAGGGGTTTATGGGAACAAGAAGGGTTACACAAAGTTTTAAAATCACCATCTTGGACACGTGGTCAATTTAACAATATTACAGGCTCCTGCATTCTTTTTATGTAGCAGAGTTACCCCAACATCTTACTAAGATCTCTTCTTATCTCTGCAGTGTCATGAAGAATTTGCATTCCTTCAGTGATCATCCCACTCTACTCTGCCCTGATGCGGCCTCATCTTGAATACTGTGTGCAGTTTTGGTAACCACAATATAAGAAAGATAGTAAGCTATTAGAGAGCATTCAAAGGAGGTCAACGAAGATGGTGAAAGGTCAAGAGGGGAAAACATATGAGGAATGTCTGAGGTCACTTGGTTTGTCCAGCCTGGAGAAGAGGAGACTGAGGGGAGACCTCATCATAGTCACGAGGGGAAGAGGAAGGGCAGGCGCTGATGTCTTCTCTCTAGTGACCAGTGACAGGACCCAAGGGAATGGCATGAAGCTGTGTCAGGAGAGGCTTAGTTTAGATAGAAGAAAAAGGTTCTTTACCCAGATGTTGATCAGGCACTGGAACAGGCTCCCCAGGGAAGTGGTCACAGCACCAAGTCTGTCAGAGTTCAAGAAGCATTTGGACAACCCTCTCAGGCACATGGTGTGATTCTTGGAGCTGTCCTGTGCAGGGATAAAGGTTGGACTTGATGATTCTTTTGGGTCCCTTCCAACTCCAGATATTCTATGATTCTATGATTCCACATAGAAGTAGTCATTCACACCTTTTTCTTTTGTTTTTTCTCTTATTTTTTTTCATTCTTTCCTCCCTCACCAATAGCAAAATTCAGTCCATAACCCTGTATTTTTTCTTGGATTCACTCTATTTGGGGGAAGATGAAAATTCTTCTTGAACACTGGAAGAGTGTTAGCTTTCAATTTGTGTGTACATTGATACAGTAAGTCACAGTTGGCTCTCCTGGCTACCAGGGCACACTGCTGACTCACATTCAACTTGCCATCAACCAGGACCCCCAGGTCCCTTTCCACAGCACTACTCTCCAGCCTTTCATTCCCCAGTCTGTACATATATCCAGGGTTGCCCTGTTCTAGGAGCAGAATCTGTCACTTGTCTTTTTTAAACTTCGTATGGTTGGTGATTGCCCAGGCAATAACTGCAATTGATATAAAATATGGGCACTGCAATTAGAGCTTATAGTCCTTTTCCTATGATTCTGATGGTTTTATGATGGAACTTCTTTGCAGAGACTCCTTGTTCAGAGAGAGAAATGACTTAGCAATCATCATAGAATCATAGAATAGTTTGGTTTGGAAAGGACCTTAAAGATATCTAGTTCCAACCCCCCTGACATGGACACCTTCCACTAGATCAGGTTGTTCAGAGCTCTATGCAACCTGGTCTTAAACACTTCCAGGGATAGGGCATCCACAACTTCTCTGGGCAACCTGTGCCAGTACCTCTCCACCCTCAGAGTCAAGAATTTTTTCCTAATATCTAATCTAAACCTACTACCAGTTTGAAGCCATTCCCCCTTGTCCTGTCACTACATGCTCTTTTAAATTGTCTTTCTCCAGCTCTCTTGTAGGATCCCTTCAGGTACTGGAAGGCCACAATTTGGTCACCCCGAAGCATCCTCTTTTCCAGGCTGAACAATTGAAATTCTCTCAGCCTTTCCTAATAGATGCTCCAGCCTTCTGATCGACTTGATGGTTCTCCTTTGGACTTGTTTCAACAGGTCAATGTCCTTCCTGTGTTGGGGACCCCAGAGTTGGATGCAAGTGGGGTTTCACAGGAGCAGAGTAAAGAGGAAGAATCACTTCCCTCAACCTACTGGCCACACTTGATACAGCCCAGGATATAACTGGCTTTCTGGGCTGCACGTGCATATTGCCAGCTCATGTCCAACCTCTCATCCACCCCCAAATCCTTCTTCTTGTCAGGGCTGCCGAGGCAGGGCTGTTTATCCCCCAACCTGTATTGATATTATGGGTTGTCCCAACCCAGGTGAAGCACTTTGCACTTGGTCTTTTTAAACCTCATGAGCTTCCCATGGGTCCACTTTTCCAACTTGTCCAGCCCCCTCTGGATGGTATCCCGTCCTTCAGGTGTATCAACTTCACCACTCAGCTTGGTGTTACCTGCAAATTTGCTGAGGATGCACTTGATTCTTTTGTCTACATACTTAATGAAGATTTTAAATAACACTGGTCCCAATATGGACCCCTGAGGGACACCACCTATCACTGATTTCCATTGCAACTCAGAACTGTTGACCACTACCCTCTGGATGTGACTGTCCAACCACTTTTTTATCCATCAAACAGTCCACCCATTGAGTCTATCTTCTCCAACTTAAAGAGAAGGATGTTGTAGGGGACCATGTCAAAGGCTTTACATAGGTCAAGATAAATGACATCTGTAGCCCTTTCCTTGTCCACTGATGTAGTCACTCCATCATAGAAGGCCACTAGGTTGGTCAGGAAGGACTTGCCCTTGGTGAAGCCATGCTGGCTGTTTCGAATCACCTCCCTGTCCTCCATGTGCCTTAGCATAGCTTCTAGGATGATCTGTTCCATGATCTTCCCAGTCACAAAGGTGAGGCTGACAGGGTGGTAGTTCCCAGGGTCCTCCTTTCTACTCTTTTAAAAGATGGGTACAATGTCTCCCTTTTTCCAGTCACCTGGGACTTCACCTGACTGCCATGACTTTTCAAATACCACAGAGAGGGTCTTGGCAACTACATCAGCCAATTCCCTCAGGATTCTGAGATGCATCTCATCAGGTCCCATGGACTTATGTACATTCAGGTTCCTCAGATGGTCGTGAACCTGATCTTCACTTACAGTGGGAGGGACTTTGCTTCCCCAATCCCCATTCTGCTGTCCATCCACTCAAGAAGTGTGGGAAGAGGGGTTGCCATCGAAGATTGAGGTAAAAATGTTGTTGAGCACCTCAACCTTCTCTTCATCCATTGTTACCAGTTTTCCAGCATTGTTTATTGCAGGTTACACCTTCTTTGACCTTCCTTTTCTGGCTGACATACCTGTAGAAGTGCTTCCTGTTATTCTTTGCATCCCTTGCAAAGTTCACTTTCAGCTTCACCTTTGTCTTGGTTTAAAGACAAATTCTGGGGTGGAGACTTCAATAAATGAACTCCCTCCCCTTTTATTAAAACCTCTCCCTTGTCGTAGTATGTTGAGGTCGGTCACAGAAAATAAATTTGGGCACCTTTATTGATGATGGCCGACATTCAGCTTTTATTGCTTCATCCAGTATAATACTTCTTGTTCTCACACATCTGTACTCACACACTGTGTGTACAGAATCTTACATACTTTTCTATTCTTAGTTCTCTATCTATAATTAATTACCAACCTTCACATATAATTGGATGTTCATTCATTATTTACATTCTTTCCTTACTGGTCAGCACTGGCACCTTTTCAAGTCTTTCGCATTCCCTGATTTTCCCCAGGGAAATGGCCTCAAAATGTCTGAGTCAAAATCCTTCACCCCTGCATCCTTCATCAGGGGTTCTGCAGGCTTGCCGCTCACCCCGACACTTCCTTTTTTTTTTTTTCCACCAATAGAGAGAGAAAAAATGTTAGGAGATATAAGTGAAAAAAAACGGTTTACTGACAAGAAATATAGCAGTAACAACAATACAAACAGAATGGTTCAAGTCAATAATAGAAATCACATCTAGTCTCTTCCCCCCAAAAAAAAAAAAAAAATCCAGGAACAAAAAGCAAGACCTAGGAAAAACTTTTTGTCCACAAGGAGTTATACTATTACACTGCCCACTCTATGTCACCCACTCAGGCTCAGATCCTGACTGTAGCAGCAATATTAGTGTAGGGGCAGTGTTCTCTGCCTTGTCACAGCCTCCAGGCCTTGTGTTGCCCTGATTGGCTCGGCTGGGGCTCGAGCTCTGGAGGCTCGGCTAGGTTGTGGAGCGGCAGTGATGATCGACTGTGCAATGGGCTCTCTCCCTCCTTCTGCAATTGCGGTGTGGTCCCAGCCGCAAAAGCGGCAACAAAGCCATAACTCTGGCTTGCTACAGCTACCAGTGGCTTGCAACTGTCCCAGAGCAGCTTTGACCTGCAGCAAAACCTTGTCTCTGAGGTGGCAATGTCAGCAGGCGGCACAGTCCCAGGCGTCTCAAGCTCCCAGGAGGTGTATGGCAGCAGGGACTGCAAACCGTGCAGTTAGTTTCACTTTTGTTTTCTCTCTGGCTGAGGCGGTCGTGCCACCGGGCAGCTCACTTTTGAGAGGTCCCAGCAGGGGTGCAAGGGAGGGTGCCGATATAGCGGTGGCTTCCAGGGGTGGCTCCGGTAGACCATGTGTCTGTCTCTTCCTCTCTCTGCTCCACTAGCAAGGAAAGTGTGGTTCCACCAACATGGAGTAGGTTCCACTTCCACTGTGGCAGCGTCTTCCTCTTCCCCCTGCCCAACTCCCTGGTTCCGGCAAAGGGGGGTTCATTCTTAAAAAAACAGTTCCTCCAAAACAATGTTGGAAAATGAAAATAAAATACAAAACCTCCTTTAACCATGACAGCCTTGGCCTTCCTCACCCCATCCCTACACAACCATACTTCATCCCCATACTTTTTCCAGGTTACCTGTCCTTATTTCCACTGCCTATGCATTTGCTTCTTTCCCTTCTGTTTGACCAGCAGTTCCCTGCTCAGCCATAGTGGTCTCTTGCCTTTCTTGCTCCTGGGCATTGTTAGCTTTTGTGCTCTGTGGAAGACTTCCTTAAAGATCTGCCATCTCTATTCAACTCCCTTGCCCCTGAGGGCAGTCTCCTAGGGGATCCCATTGACTATCTCCCTGAAGAGTTGGAAGTTTCCTTTCCTAAATTTCAGGGGCCTAACTTTACTCCTTACCTGACCTGTATCCCTCAGGACTGCAAACTTCACTAATGCATGATCACTGCAGCCCAGGCTGCCTCCAATCTTGATGTCCCCAATTAGCTGGCTTGCATTGGTGACCAACAGGTCCAGTATCACATTCCCTCTGGTAGGGCTTTCTATTACCTGGCTCAAGAAGTTATCCTCCATGCATTCCAGGAGTCTCCTGGATTGCCTACAGCTCTCTGTGCTACTTTCCCAGTAGACATTGGGGTAGTTGAAGTCCCCCAGCAGGATGAGAGCCTGTGAATGCAATGTCTCCTGTAGCTAGAGCAAGAAGGCTTTGTCAACAGGCTCCCCTTGGTCAGGTGGCCTGTAGTGGACACCAACCATTAAGTTCCCTTTGTTGCCTCAGTCTCTGATTCTTACCCACAGGCTTTCAACCTGTTCATGGCTATTCTTCAGAGACAACTCTTCACACTCAATCCACCTCCTGATGTAGAGGGCAACCCCTCCACCTCTCCTTCCTCCCCCGTCTCTTCTGAACATCATATAGCCATCAATAGTTGCACTCCAGTCATGGGATTCATCCCACCAAGTTTCAGTAATTGATAACAAGGTCATCTCTTTCTAGCAGCACAGTGGCTTCCAACTCTTCCTGTTTGTTGCCCATGCCATGTGCATTGGTGTAAAGGCACCTCAGCGGGGCTGTCGACTGTGTCGCCTTCCCAGAGGAACATCCCCTAATTCCTTTGAGATAATTCTTTGGTGTTTCCCTGTTGGCTTCTGTTACCTCAGGAGTCCCTGGCTCTTCTCCATAAGATTGCAAGCATGCTCCAGTGTGGCTAGCACATCTCAGAGTCAGTAACCTGTCCCTGTAACCTTTGCCTCTCATCCCACAGCTTCCCAGGGACAAGCCTGATGTTGTCCCCTTCCCCCATCACATCTAGTTTAAAGCTCTGCCAATGAGCTCCTCTAGTTTCCGAGCAAAGACTCTCCTCCCTCACTGAGAAAGGTGAGTCCTGTCTGATGCCAGCATGCCTGGTGCTGCATAGGCCATTCCATCATGAAAAAACCTAAAATTTTGGTGGTGACACCAACTGTGGAGCCATGTATTAATAGACTGGGCCCATCTGTTTCTTCCAATGTTGCTGCCTTCAACTGGAAGTATAGAGGAGAATATAACTTGTGCCCCAGAATATCTGGATATGTCTGGAAGTGTGTGTATATATATATCTTTTCAGCATAAGCAACCAGTCAAATGACAGTACACTCTGACTCCTGTCTGTATTTGTTGAAGTCAATGACCAAAAAGACCAAGGGGAAAAAGATTAGACTAATTAGATTTCCAAACTGGAGTTGACACGTTTCCACTTTAAAGACTTTTATACATAGAGGGAGGAGACACAGTATAATTTAATTTAAATAATTTGTTTAAAATGCTTTGTTGTTGATTGGGGATGGGGAGTTTTTTTGTGGGGTGGTGGGGGGTTTGTTTGTTTTTTTTCTTCTCCCCAAATAAAACAGTTTCTTCTCTAACCTAGAAGGACCTGCAGTTGGAATTACTCTCTGTGTGCTCTTCTAGGATAGCTGAGCAATATTTATCAAGTTTTTTGATATATCAGTGTCCCAGTTTAAATGAGACAAGGGTCTTTTGCTGAGGATGGATTAGGAGGAAAAGACCCAAACTTCTCTTTCCAAGCAATTATAAATCCAAAATTAAGAGGCTTCGATTGAAAGAAAAACAAATTATGGAAAAGGGAAAATAACAGCCCTTTATTAAAGGTATGTGTGTATTAACAGGAACACGAAAAAAACCAAGTAAAATAACTAAGTAATACTCCTATACCCACCAATAATCCCCTTCAAGAACAAAACCGATAAACCGGCAAAAGGAAAATAGTTCAATTTCTTGCACCCTTTGGTGCGGTTCCAACCACAGTCAGCAGGGGGCACCGTCGGGTCACTGGAGATGCAAAATTTGTAATGTCCTGTACCATTCACCAGGTGGCGCTGTTGGGTCACTGAAGGTGCAAAAACTTGTAGTGTCCTATTGTAGTCACCAGGTGGCGCTGTTGGATCACTGGGGGAGTAGAACTTGTAATGTCCAGTGCCCGTCACCAGGTGGCGCTGTGAGATCCTTGGCTGCCACCAGGTGGGGAGGAGGAAGAGGGAAGGAAAACAACAGCAATAAAACAGAAAGTTCTCCCAATGGAAGAAAACTCAGAAACTTCAGCTGATTAGGGTCCGTTGTAAGCAGGGCTGCAGCCAGCCAGAGTTGAGCCAAGAGCAACAGCCAGAACTCCCCTCCAACAGGAAAGAGACAAAGGAACCCGGCAGTGTCTGCAGCCCGCAGCAGGCTCTCCTCCCGGCAGAGCGAGACACTCCCCTCTCTCCCCAGCCTCCACCCCCTTCCAGTCACACACCAGCCAACTCCCCCCCTTCGTTGTCAAGGAAACAAATCTCGGCCATTAGTGGGCTCGGGTTGATTCTTTTGTTCAACTAATGGCCCATATACAGAGCACACACACACGGCAGGGGGAAAGGAAAGAAAAATTCCTTGCTAAAAATCCGAACTATGACAATCAGCTAAAAAGAGGTAACAGTGGAGAGGGCAAGAGACTGCCATTTTGAACCTCAGTGTATTTGAGTAACTCAAATCCCTGATTGTTGTTATATTGTCTTGGTTTTACAATAAGAATAATTTGTATTTTGTTTATGTTGTTTTAATAGGTGATGCGGATGACACTGTCAACACTGAATTGGCGACGACGGGAAATGGTGAGGTGGTTGGTAACATGTGCAACAGAAATAGGTATGTTCTGAGATGCTTCTTAAGGGCTTCTGCCTTTTTTCAGCTAATCTTAGAGGGTTTGATCTTTTTTGTCAACACCCAAGCTCTGAAAATATCTCCCACTTTCTGTTCATCTATAAAATTCCTTTGGTTAGAAGACAATATTATGGCAATGATGAGTGGGGTTTTTGAGCATGTAATAGAATAGGCATAGGCCAAGTGAGACAATAGTTAATTAATGCAGTGTTACTTCTTTCCCCTTCAAAGTAGGGACATCCATAACCCAGATTTCTCCTTGTCCCTTCCATGTTGGGTTTGGGTTTGAGATTGCAGCAGAGAAAAGGCTAGTGGTTATGGGATGTTACACTATGCTACAATTTTGCTTGCTCTGAAGGGTGAGGCTCCAAAAGACTGGTGAGAGCACTGTCTTGTTAACTGTGGGGAAGATGAACCAGAAAACAGGTGAATGAAATGCTGAGGTTGCCTCCCACTATGTGGCAGACAAGATCTCATTAAGGGGTTGTCATTGCTTATTGTTTGCTTTCTTGGTTTTATTTTTTAAAATCCCTCCATAAATCCAAGCTTAGAGTATAATGCATCTTTGTTACGTAGCTATGACATTGTGCAGGCCTCTTGTTTACACTAGAAAGCAAACCAAACACCACGAACACCACACCAAGGGGTGCACAGGAATCATTACTGTCCTACAGAGAAAAGGACCTCTGAGTGTGGTTGTGGTGGGTTGACTTCGGCTGGACATCAGTCTATCACTCCCCTTCTCAACTGGACAGTGGAGAGAAAATAAGATGGAAAACAACTCATTAGGTTGAGATACGGTAGTTTACTAAAGCAAAAGTGAAAGGTTGTGCATGCACAAGCAAAGCAAAAAACCCAAAGATTTTATTCTCTAGTTCCCTCAACAAGCAATGTCCAACCACTTTCTGGGAAGCAGGGCTTCAGCACATAATGATTTGTTGTAAATAAAGAATAAATAAAGAATGCCCCTCCTTCCTTCTCCTTTCTTTAGCTTTTATATCTAAGCTGATGTCACATGGTATGGAATATCCCTTTGGTTAGTTTGGGTCAGCTGGCCTGGTTGTGTCCCCTCCCAGGATCTTGTCCACCCTCAGCCTATTGATGGGGAGGTGGAATGTTGAGCGACAGTGCTGATGCTGTGCCAGCGCTGCTCAGCAGTAGCCAAAACAGTGGTGTGTTATCAACACCTTTCTGACTACCAATGCAAAGTACAGCACTGCAAGGGCTGCTATGGGAAAATGAACTCCATCTCAGTCAGACCCAATACAGTGGTTTAGGTGGGCTCACAGATCTGTGTAAACTGCATCTAGCAATAATAAGACCCTCTAGTTGGCTATAAGATTCAATATATGGAACATTAATCACTGTTCCCCCCTTCTTCCCCACCACCACATACACATGCCAGGAATAAAGTAATACTAAGGAAAATATCTATTTAGGATAATATCCAGTAGTGCATATCAAAAGAAGCAATAACCAGCAGGTTGAGGGAGGTGATTCTGCCCCTCTACTCCACCCTCATGAGACCCTACCTGGAGTACTGTGTCCAGCTCTGGGGTCCCCAGCATAAGAAAGATGTGGACCTGTTGGAGTGGATCCAGAGGAGGATCATGAAGATGATCCAAGGAGTGGAGCATCTCTCCTATGAAGACAGGTTGAGACAGTTGGGGTTTTTCAACCTGGAAAAGAGAAAGCTCTGGGTAGACCTTATAGCAGCCTTTCAGTACTTCAAGAGGACATATAAGAAAGATGGGGACAAACTTTTTAGTAGACCCTGTTGTGATCAGACAAGGGGCAATGACTTTAAACTGAAAGAGGGTAGATTTAGATTAGTTATTACAAAGAAATTCTTGACTATGAGGGTGGTGAGACACTGGCACAGGCTGGTCAGAGAAGCTGTGGATGTCCCATCCCTAGAAGTGTTCAAGGCCAGGGTGGATGGGGCCCTGAGCAACCTAGTCTAGTGGAAGGTGTCCCTGTCCATGGCAGGGGTGTTGGACCTAGATGATCTTTAAAGTCCCTTCCAACCCAAGTCATTCTATGATTCTATGATATTGCTCGGAGTATTTCCCTAATAAGAATCTTGATGTTCAGGTGCATATCAATTTGATACAAGAGGTGTATGAAAAGACTATTGGGAGACGTTAGGGTTAGGATTTTTTATTTCATTTTTTTAAAGTTGTGCTTGGTATTAAATGCCATGGTGTTCTACTAAATTAGACATTTGTCATGCTTTCATATTCTTTTGTGCATTCGCTGTACCTTGAGATGCATATTAAGAAGTTAAAATTGCCTTTTAAATGTTTGGTGTGAGGGCTACTTTTGAGTGATGTGATGAGACCAAATGAGCCAGAATTCATTATCCAAATTTTCTTAGATAACAAGTAAAACAGCTCAGTTGTCACACTGGGACATAAAAGATTATCTTGCAGGCTTTTTTGTTATTATCTGTATTTCAGTGATTGCTACAAAGTTTGCACTGTTAGCCTTTGTTTTAATGTGATTTTCCAACCATATTATTAGGTTTAACCTTTCTTGATGAAGCTCATCTCCTTCGATGTACTGGCAACCTCTTAGACTTTGAATATAATCTTTTGCTGAACATCTGTATCTGCTAGGTTTTGTCAGTTGTGCCTAATCCTTTCTTTCTCTCCTCAGGTGTTTATGCACTGGATAGTATAATGCAAAACTGGTTTACACTTTTCACTCCAACAGAAGCCACTAGTATTGTTGCTACAACAGTGATGTCCAACAGCACCGTTGTCCGTCTGCATCTGGACTGCCATCAACAGGAGAAACTGGCCAGCAGTGCTAGGACACTTGCTCTACAGTGTGCCATGAAGGATCCTCAAAACTGTGCCCTCTCTGCACTGACCTTATGTGAAAAGGATCACATAACTTTTGAGACTGCTTACCAAATTGTTCTAGATGCTGCTACGACCAGCATGAGCTACTCGCAGCTTTTTACTATAGCACGATACATGGAGCACCGTGGTTACCCCATGCGGGCCTACAAGCTGGCCACTTTGGCCATGACACATCTCAACCTGAGTTACAATCAGGACACACATCCTGCCATTAACGATGTTCTCTGGGCATGTGTGCTCAGCCACTCCCTTGGGAAAAATGAGCTAACAGCTATAATACCTCTGGTAGTCAAAAGTGTCAAGTGTGCAACAGTACTGTCAGATATTTTGCGTAGGTGTACTTTGACCACTCCTGGCATGGTGGGACTCCATGGAAGGAGGAACTCTGGTAAACTCATGTCACTGGACAAAGCCCCTTTAAGACAACTCTTGGATGCCACGATCGGAGCCTATATTAATACAACTCATTCGCGTCTCACTCACATTAGCCCACGACACTATAGTGAATTTATAGAGTTCCTCAGCAAGGCACGAGAGACCTTCTTAATGGCTCATGATGGACACATGCAGTTTACGCAGTTTATTGATAACCTAAAACAAATCTACAAAGGCAAAAAGAAACTGATGATGCTGGTTCGTGAGCGGTTTGGTTAATGAAAATGCGTGAAGGGGGAGGTGGTTTGTTTTTACTTGAGCCTGCCTTTGTATCCTTTTGAACTTAAAGAAGCAGTGCCACATCGGTATTATATGTGTATAGTTATATTGAGTTTGAAAACTAAACTGTCATGTTGTGAAAGTTTGTGTGTTTAAATTTTTTTTCTGTTTTGTGTGAGAGAGAGGTCAAAAAAAGGTTTGGTTTACACTGAGTATATGTTGTCAAGTGGCAAAAGCCCACATTGCTCTCCTGTTCTTTCTGTATATGTTCACAGCCTCAAAAAGAAAACATATTGCAATGGCTTTAAAAAACAAACAAAACACCTCCATCCTGTGATAAGTACCTCAAATGAATTCAGCTTTACTCCTTTGTAACTCATCCTTATAGTTGTGTATTTAAACAAACCAACAAATGAAATACTAGTACTTAAAAGGCTGACCATGTGGCTTTGCAGTGCTGTTCGTCCAGAAGCATGGCACACAATGCTTGTGCATGTGGAAACTTAGCAACTGTCAACATACATTCTCAGGGATTTATCAAAATAAATTTTTAAAAGTATGAGAGCATTTATTGTACTGTATATATATTATAGTATATGTCTGAATATTGAAAAAGTATAACATTAATTTATAAAAAAATCAAATCTATGTAAAGCAAAATACTTGAAACCGTAGCAGCTTGGTTTTAAAGAAAAACTATCTAAAGGACTCAAGTGCGCCTTGCTTCAGGGTTGATTCGGGGGGTGAACTATATTCTGGGCATCTATGCAGAGCCACCTTTTGGACTGCATGATTAGAACAATACTTACTGGGGGAAATTTTATATATATATATATATATATACACACACACACATACATACACACATGCTTGTAACAGCCACTATAGTAAAGAGGAACAACAAAAAAATACACAACCAGAGCAACAAGCCTTAGCATTAAGAATACAGTATACCAGAATCAGGGTTTGTGCCTCCTAGCCTAGGAAAATTAAAGAAATATAATTTTTGGCACAAAATGCAAAATTATTAAAGTGATACATTATGCCTTTCGAGTGAGCTAATAATAAACTAACCTTTGTGCACAAATATATATATTATATATATATTCTGCATAGGTATTTTGACTTTGTGCAGGACAGAAAGTTGTGTAGGTATGACTGTTCTACTTTTCCATTCATTTTTTTAACATATTTTCTCTAGAATTACTCAAACAAAAGCAGCCTTCTATCTTGCCTTGTCTTAATGCTTTAAATTAACCAGTCTGGAGATCTAACTACCAAACCATTCATTATATTATTAAATACCAAATTTGATTACAGTATAGTGTCTTTGTTTCAGCTGATGGTTCTGTATCCTTGTGATTTTAAAACAGCTTTTATGTTTTGGTGCAAAAGTTGTCCAGTGTCTCCTGTTCCCTTCATTAGAGAACATTCTAGAGATATGTTTGTAGGTATTTTTGTTAAAAAAACCTATTTCATGCTCTCCATTTTATTTATTATAATCGGTAAAAATATTGTACTTCATTACCCATGTAAACATGCTCATGAAGTTGAAAGTAATTGATTTGATACACTGATATCAATTTATTTATGCAACTAAATCACTGTTTTATAAACTTGTTATTGATCAACAATTTTCTTTTTGATTAAAATTAGGTTTTTGAAAGTTGATTCTGCCTCCTTTATGGTGTCTGTTACTGGAGTTGAATTGCGTATGGATAGTTCATAGATCTTAAATGCCCAGCTTGCAACTTTGGTGCCTTATGGTGATAAGCAATATGACCAAGAAGACCAGGAAAGAAATGTTTTGTTCTTCAAAAATCTACTGAGAAACAGTGATGTTCACAATTGCAACAGCTCCTTTGCTCGTGGAAGAAGACCTGGTGTGTCAGAGTGACCAAATACTGCCTGCAATTGAGATGCGTGGTCTATACAATGAACCATAAGCCTTGACATATTGCCCTGGTGGGATGAGTGTGTGTGGGCATGTTCCCACTCAGTGGATTATTTGGGCGACCATGAGAGTTGAGATGTGCAGCAGATATATAGAAGGACAGTTCTTGCTGTTCTTTGGCTTTTCTAAAGCATTTTGTGTATTCTGAACTATGCAACTCACTACACCTAGCATGGAGTTCTTGCTCACCAACAGACAGCCTTTCTGCTTTTTTGGAACCTTTGCTCTGTAAGATCTGTAAGTTTTCCAGTCCTCAGTGAATCATGTGATACAGAATGGTCGAAAATTGAAGAGAAGTTTTCTGCTTTACCAAGATCTTTATCATCTTAGGTATGTTATATGATGTCATATTTGACTACATTATCTGAATACCTTCACTTTTTTTAGTATCTGAAAACAGAACTATCATGCAGCAAACAATTATCAGAGATGCCAGTGTACCTATTTTCTGACAGTGAGACTTGTGTAACTCGAAGATTAACGAGGAAATGTCTGAATGTTTGTACAAATTGTCATGTAAAATATGAGTCTTTACCAAGCCTTGCTAACAACTGAGTTGCCCTGACCTGGTAGTACTAACATTTTGTAGCTTCTATGACTTCTATCCCTTCCACGTATTGAATTCTCATGAAGTGTTTGCTTCATTACCTTGTCCTAGATTAATTTTCTACTACAGACAAAAAGGAATAAGAAGGATGCTCTCTTCTGTAATAGGATTTGCATGGATGTTGGGGCTTTTTTGCCTCTTACAAATAAATCACTATTATGGATACTGTGGATTATATAGATTGCAAAACTGAAGCCTATTTGTAGACAAAGGCTTTAGAATTAAATGTGATCTTGATGGTTGCCACCTGCTTTTGAGGAGCACAATGACTTATTTTTCTTTCAGAACTGATCAAAGTTTATTTGATTTGTCTTCATGAGTGATTGAAATTTCTTATGTGTCCTCAGTGGTGCTGCATAGTACAGTTCACACCATGTTAAAAGCTCTCATGGACCAACATGATTGTCCCGTGTCTCTAACAAACATGTCTAGATATGTACTGCTCTTGTTTTGTGAAGGTAGGAAGAACCCAGGAAAGAGAATTCATGAAAAAACCAATCTGAGGGCTCTTTTAGGAAAAACGGATCAAATATTTCTAAAACTACAGATTTGAATTAATTTTGGAGCATAAGGAAGCCTAGTCAAAGTATGTCTCAAATACTTTTATCTTCTTTTCAGAGCCCTATATTTGAGATATGTTGCCAATAATAGGCTCTTAAAAGAAACTTCTAAGACTCAATTTGTGAGTTTTAGAAATCAGGCATTCTTTTATTATGACACGCTGCACAGTCGCAACACACAGGGTGCCCTTGGAATCAACTTGCCAAAGTGCACACAGAGGTATCTCCACTACAGTTTATACGTCAGCATTACATGATCATTCATTTTCAGTTCCCTGCATTCCTATTACATATTCATGACATTTCCTGACACCTATTAGCATATTGTCATGGTTTTGCTGGTTCATAGAAACTAAGCAGGAATTTTTTCCCTTCCCCCTGCCCACTTCATGGAGGAATGTTGAGTGGGCAGTTAAGGAGCACAAAAGAAGCTGCCTCTTAGTTAATAGCCCTCAGAATCTCGTCTCCTGGGAAACAGGGGTGAGGAGTTCCTTTATACTTTTTTTTCCTCTCATCTCCTGGGAAACAGGGGGGAGGAGTTCTGACTGGCTGCTGAAGCAGTGGTTCTTGTGCACATTAAAGGGAGAAAGCAAACTATACCGCAGGACTCGATCAGCAGAACAGAGTGAGTTTTTTTCCCATTGTGGAGGACTTTTTTTGTTGTTTCTCTCCCTCCTCTCTCTCCCCTTTCCCAGTGTGTGTTGGGGGAAGGGAAACCAATTTTCGGTTTCTCCAACACACCCCGGAGGGTGTCACCCCAAGTGGCAATGACCAGTGATTCCACAGAGCCCCCTGCCAACCAGCATAAAGAACAGCGCCCCCTGGTGACTGGTACAGGACACTACAAGCTCTGCATCTCCAGTGATCCATCATCCCCTGTTGACTGTGGTTAGAATTGCACCAAAGGGCACAAACTGAACTGTTTACTTTTTTCTTTGCTTGTTTATTGGTCTGTTTTGAAGGGGATTATTTGTGGGTATAGGAATATTGTTTGGTTGTTTTACTTGTTTTCTTTCGTTGTTTCTGCCAATACACATATATCTTTAAATAAAGGGCTGTTATTTTTCTTTCTTCCACAATTTTTTTCCCCTCAATCAGAACCTCTTAATTTTGGATTTACAATTGCTTAGAGGGAGGAGTTTGGGTCTTCCTTGTAACTCATCCTCAGCAAAGCACCTGTGTCTCATTTAAACTGAGACATGTATATACCTTATAAGGTCAAGGGGGGGGGGGGGCTTCATCAGGGGTCTTCAGTGGTCTTCTTTGTCTTGAGCCCCCAAAGTTCTGACTGCTTTATGACCTTCTTTAAGACAATACACCTGATTATAGAGTAACTTGGTATTGCTTGACTGGCTGTCCCAGTTCCCCTCTTCATTGTTTCTTTACTTTGCTTGGTTAGTCCTTTTAAATCACTTGACTCAGCTTTATGTAGTTTCTATGGTACATTCTGCTGCAAAAACTATTAGTTCTTGTTACATCTCAAAACTCAGATATCAGATATGCAACTGAACACCTCTGCTATCATTGTCGCAAAATGTTATAGTGCTTTTCAACACTCCTTTAAATGAGAACTTTTTTAAAATCCAGGATTACTCTTCAGTAGTGAAGGCAGCTGAGCATGATTCTTCCATATCATAGGCTACTACTGAATCTTCATTTTTTTGATGAGTTGAGTGAAATTCTGAAAGACGTTATATTACTTCTGTATTAAGAGACTGTCCAAGAAACTTACTTGTACTCATAAGTTCATGTTCAGATTTCCTTTATATTCTATTGATTCTGCCAGAACAGAAGCTAGCAGAGATTTTTCTTACCCAAATTACATTACCTTTGTTTAGCTTTTTGGTGTTTCAACACTTATTTAACTTCCACATCTGGTTTTCCTATTATAGAAAACTGTACAACTTTTCAGCATGATGATACCTTGGAGTTTTGATGTTTTAATTTTTTTTTATTTTTGTAGACTTTAGAAGTAATTATGTAGTAAATGTAGATTTTAGAGTAGCAGCATATTATCCCTTTACCCTTAACACACCAGCTCAAACCCCTGTTACCCATTCCCATATCAATTCCCTAAATTCCATAGCCTGTTTAGTCTCTTTTTCAAGGTAGAATTGCAGAAGAACACCCTAACCCTACGGAACAAGATATAGCCATAGACCCAACAACCTTCAGGCCTAGAATTCTGGAAGGCCTCCAAGGACATTACGTGCTCTGAGGAAGATGAAGATGAAGAAGAGGGGGTCCCAAAACGCCCCCAGACCCAATTCTCAAGAGGCGTGGCGGGGGCAGAACCTGGGTGGTGGCTGGACTGGATTGGGTGAAAATCATTATAAAAACTGTGGACATCTGTATTTCGGGAGCGCGCTGGGGTATTCCAGAAAGCCTGGGGGGTCATTAAAACTTTTGTATCCTTATCTTATCTCCTACCTAATTTGGCTTGGACTCTTTTTTTCCCCACAGCCATTTAGGCAACAGTTTGGTGACTCCGTACGGGGAATCGAGACCTGTGACTCCTCTGGATCGGTATTCCGTTTTGCAGGGATTTCTTTCCGGCCGGCATATCTTGAAGAATTCCTGCTCTGATCTTGGGGGGCCCAGCTTCTCGGAACCGCACGTGGAGGAAGTAAGATAAAGAACAAAACTCCTAGAGAATTTTAATTAGCAGCTGCGGGAAGGAGTTTCCCCAGGGCTAGGGAATACGGTGAGGCTGGGAAGGGAAACTTGGACTTGGGCCCAAAGTCAGTGTTTTCCCAGTCTGTTGGCAAAGGGATTTTTGCCGGAGTGGGCAGTGGAACTGCCCGGAAAGTTTAAGTTAGGGCAGGCAGGAGGATTTCGGGTTTCTTGTTGGCCAGGTGCGGCCGGAGAGGGGGGGACGCCTCCCGCTTGAAACTCTGTGTTTCTGCCTGAACCTGGTAGTGTCTGGATTAGACACAAGGTCTGTGGTGTGTGTGGCTGTGAGTTCTAGGCTAGATCTGTCGTTTTCCTCGTGTGTTGTTTGTTAACATGGGATGTACACAAGCTAAAGAAGAAATTCCAGAGGGAACCCCTCTTGCTTTGGTTTTACGGTATTGGGATGATTTAACTGGCCCTGAGACATCTTTAAAAAGGCGGGAGGTAGTTAGACTCTCTATGGATGTTTGGCCCTATACCGGGAAAATTAGAGGAATAACCTGGCCGAAATTTGGCTCTTTTGAGGCAAATACAGTGTTTCATCTTATGACAATCCTTCATAAGGAGGAAATGTGGTCAGAATTGCATTATGCAGAATTATTCTACCTTTTCTTAACCCGTCCGAAATTGAGAAAGGTATATAAAAAGGACAAAGTTAAAATAGAAGCAGAACACACAGAAATGGTATTAGAGGAGAAAAAGAAAAAGAAAAATCGTGCTAAGCATGATCCTGAGGAGGAAACTAATCTTGAAAGCCCTGGAGATGAAAATCTGGACCTTTTAATTCCCCCAAATATGAGAATAGGAAGCGCACCCCCCCCTTTGGCTCAGGCTGCGGGCGCAGCAGGCGTAAGTCCATCAGGAGCGGGGGTAGCACCTGGGGCGGGTCCTGCCAGCTCGGCAGGGACGGCTGGATCTGCAGTGCCGGGTCCAGTTGCTTCGGGGGCCTCGGGGGCAACGGGGGGACAGGTTGGGACTGCTCCGGGAGGAGCGGGGGTCCTGGGAACTGCTGGTGGTGCTCCGGGACCCGCGGGGCCGGCGCCGGCTGCTCCGGCCGACGCGGGAACAAGAGGAGCGGGGGCGGTCCACGTCCCGCCTGCCCCTCCTGGAGCAGCTGAACTAGCCCCTCCCGTGACCGCGGAGCCGGTCCGGTCTGAAACTGTGAGCTCCCTAGGTGTCGGTGACCGGGGGGCGATAGCCCCTTTCGGAGCCGGGGTGCCGATCCCATCTGGAGCTGCGAGCTCTGCCGGTGCCGAAAGGGGGGCGGTGACCCTCCCCGGGACTGCAGGTCCTCTCGGTCACAGGGGGGCTGCACTGGCTCCCTCCTGGGCCATTCCGGGAGTGCCAGGCGCAGGAGCGGTTACCGGGGCAATGGGGGTGGGAGGTTCGAATCTCAGCACTGCGGGAGGAGGAGCGGGGGCGGTGTCTACAGCCAGAGTCCCTGCCCCGCCTGACACAGGACCCTTTAGCTCTGCCATGAGGGGCGGGAACGAACCCGCCCCCATCCCTTCGGCACCACCCTATCCTATGGAGGAATGGGGGACCCAGGGTTTAGAATTACAGCAACGGGGGAGAAGCCGGTTAAGGAGGAGCAGTTCGGTTCCTCCTACCGACAAGAGACAAAGATGGGGTCTTCCCCCTTTTGACCCCTCGAGCACAAACGTTAAGACTCGGGATAGTGATTTTTTTGATACAGGCACAGAAGCTTCTGAGGATGAATCAAATGATAGACTGGAGAGGAGGGAAGAGAAACCACTTATAGTAAGACCAAAGACAGGGGGAAGAAACGTACAAGAAGCTCTGTCAGACCCCAGTCCGGTGGCTAGTAGGACAAGATCACAAAAGGAAAAGCCTACAGTAGAAGCCCCCTTAAGGCAAGCCCTGAGCAACCAGGGTCCAGTTTTGATAAAAACTCCCTTTTCTCTAGGTGAGTTACAGCAGTGGAAAGCTTCAGTTGGAACATATAGGGAAAACCCAGACAAGGTAACTAGGTTTATGAAAAGAGCAATAAAGACACAAAATCCTGATTGGGAAGATTTGGAAATAATGTTAGACACATTATTAGATTCTAGTGAAATAGACATGGTTAAGAAAACTGCCCGGGATGAAATAGAGAGGCTCATAACATCTGGGCAGATGCAAGGACAACTACAAGATGTGTTTCCCTCAGAGAATCCTAAATGGGATTCCAATTTACCAGAAAAAAGAGAAGCATTGAAACGCTATCAGGATTGGATAATTTATGGTCTTAAATATGGAATTCCAAAAGCAGTAAATTGGTCAAAAATGTATACAGTGAAACAAAATAAAAATGAATCGCCTACAGATTTTTTGAACAGACTAACAGAGACCGTACAAAAGTACACAGACATAGATATAGAATCAGGCGCAGGGAAAAGGCACTTGATTTATTTATTTATAGGCCAATCTGCAGACGACATAAGGAAAAAGCTACAAAAAGCGGGTGAGGACAAGAGTATTGGTGAATTAATGAATATAGCTTGGACAGTCTATCGAAATAGAGACCAAAAAGGTGGAGGAAAGGAGCATGATAATGACCAGCAGAAATATCGCAAACACAATATCCACCGTGAAAATTATAGATCTAGTTACCAGCATGATAAGACTAATGATGTATGTTCTTTTTGTAAAAAGAAGGGACATTGGAAAAGAGATTGTCCGGACTTGAAAAGGAAAAGTGAATTTCCACCCCCTCCTCCAGCCTCCCAACTGACTTTAAGCCAAAATGCATGAAGGGAACCGGAGGTTTCTACCCCAGCAGAACCTCTGGTTGTAGCTAAGCTGGGGGGAGAAGATGTGGAATTTTTAGTTGATACAGGTGCTGCATATTCCGTGTTAAACACCCTGGAAGGGAAACTGAGTCAAGATACTGTAACTGTGGTTGGTGCCACAGGGGTAAGTGAAATCAGGCCTTTCTTCAAACCCTTGAAATTTAAATTAGGGAAACACTGGGTAACTCATCAATTCCTCTATATGCCAAATTCTCCTATGCCTTTATTGGGTAGAGATTTATTAGAAAAACTGGAAGCTGAAATTAAATTCTGTAAGGGGGGGGGAATAAAAGTTATCATCCCTGACACTAAATATATCGAGGCAGCCACCTTCTTCATACAGGAGAACCACGGAGAGATCCCTGCAGAGGTTGAGAATGCTGTGATCCCTTTAGTGTGGGCTAGCGAATATCCTGGGAGGTCCAAGCGAGCAGAACCCGTAAGCATCACGCTCAAGCCAGGAGCAACACCGGTAAGGCAAAAACAATACCCCTTGAAGCTAGAAAGTCGTCAAGGTTTAGCACCCATAATTGAAAAGTTCCTTAAATTTGGCCTATTGGTAGAATGTGAATCTAAATATAACACCCCCATCCTTCCAGTGAAGAAAGCTGATGGTAAGAGCTATCGATTGGTCCAAGATCTGAGGGCAATCAATAAAATAACAGAGGATATATACCCGGTAGTAGCGAACCCCTATACCTTGTTAACCACATTAACAGAGGAATTAGGGTGGTTTACAGTGCTTGATCTAAAAGATGCCTTTTTCTGCATTCCTGTGCACAAGGACAGCCAAGAGCTTTTTGCTTTTGAATGGGAAAATCCTGAGACAGGGAGAAGAACTCAACTTACATGGACTGTCTTACCGCAAGGCTATAAGAACAGCCCGACGATATTTGGAAACCAGCTGGCAAAAGAACTAGAAGACTGGAGAAGGCAGCAGCCAGAAGGACTTGTCCTACAGTATGTAGACGACATACTAATTGCTGCTAAAAGTCGGGAACAATGCATCGAGCTCACTGTAAGTCTTTTAAACTTTTTGGGACTAAGTGGATATAGGGTCTCAAAAGAGAAAGCACAAATTGCAAAGGAAATAGTCATTTACCTGGGGCTTGAAATCTATCGTGGACACCGACGGCTCAGCACAGATCGGAAAGAAGCCATCTGCCGTCTCCCAGAGCCCCACACTGTACGAGAAATGCAGGCTTTTCTAGGAATGGTGGGGTGGTGTCGCTTGTGGATAGCTGACTATGGGTTATTAGTCAAACCCCTATATGAAGCACTGAAAACAGCCAAGAAAGGAGTTATAACATGGACAGATGAGATCAGAGCTGCATTTAAACAACTGAAACAGTCCTTAATGTCAGCTCCAGCACTGGGACTACCAGACCTAACCAAACCCTTTGAACTGTTTACATATGAGCAACTAAATGTTGCCCTGGGGGTACTGTCACAGACCCTGGGAGACCAGCGAAGGGCTGTGGCCTATTTCTCCAAACAACTAGACAATGTCAGCCAAGGATGGCCAGGGTGTTTGAGGGCTGTGGCAGCAACTGTTATCTTGATCCAAGAGGCCCGGAAACTCACCCTGGGACAGCGCATTGTCGTGTATGTACCCCATGCAGTCCAAGCTGTACTTGAGCAAAAGGGGGGCCACTGGCTGTCCCCTAGTAGAATGCTTAAGTATCAAGCTGTGTTGTTAGAACAAGATGATATTACCCTGAAAACAACATCTGTTGTAAATCCTGCTATGTTTCTGTCCACAACATTAACTGACAGTATGCCTGAGCATGACTGTTTACAGACCATCGAGGAAACTTATTCCAGCAGACCGGACCTGAAGGATGAGCCTCTGGAAAACCCAGACTGGGAACTGTACACGGACGGAAGCAGTTTCATGCGAGATGGAAAGCGGATGACAGGGTATGCAGTGACAACCAGGGACGAGGTAATCGAGGCAAAGGCCTTGCCTGCTGATGTATCATCCCAGAAAGCAGAACTCATTGCATTGACAAGAGCTCTAGAGCTGAGCGAAGGTAAGAAAGTGAATATCTGGACAGATTCTAAGTATGCATTCAGTGTGGTACATGCCCATGGAGCCATCTGGAAAGAGAGAGGGCTACTAACTGCACAAGGCAGTGGAATTAAACATGCTGATCAAATCCATGCACTCCTTCAAAGTATCTGGAAGCCAGAAAAGGTATCTATTATGCATTGCAGAGCTCATCAGAGAGGGAAAACAATTCCTGAATTGGGAAATCATTTTGCTGACCAGGCTGCAAAAAGGGCTGCAGAAAAAGGCATTCTAGCAGTAGTTCCACAGAAAGAAATCGATTTGACAGGGTACACCCCAAAATATGATGAGAAGGACCACCAATTAATTAAATCCCTTAAAGCTGGTGGGTGGGTGGGCTGTCACACCAACAGGACAGGTTGTGGTCACACCCCCACTCCTAAGGGAAATAGCTCTGCGGGAACATGAGGCTACCCACTGGGGAATAGAAAACCTTCTAAAACACCTAAAGAAAGTAGTGATAGGGACAGGTATGACTGAAGTCGTACAATCCATAGTAACTAAATGTGAAATCTGCCAGCAAAACAACCCAGATACAACCAAGAGGGTGGTACTAGGAGTAACAAAGGCTGGAAACCTTCCTGGAGATTACTGGCAAATAGATTTTGCTGAGTTACCACCAAGGGAGGGATATAAATACATACTAGTGCTGGTTGACACTTTTAGTGGATGGCCTGAAGCTTACCCGTGTCGCACTAACACAGCAAGAGAAGTGGTAAAAGCTTTGCTTAATCACATAATTCCAAGATTTGGGGTTCCTCTGGGAATGTCATCAGATAGAGGGACACATTTCATTGCAGTGATAGTGAAAGAGGTGTGTCGCGTCCTAGGAATTGTTTGGGACCTACACACTCCCTATAGACCTCAGGCAAGTGGCAAAGTGGAACGCATGAATGGCACTCTTAAAATGCAAATTGGCAAAATTTGTCAGGAAACATCCATGTCATGGGTTCAGGCTTTGCCTCTGGCTCTGCTGAGGATTCGTATCCAGCCAAGGCGGAGGGATAACATAAGTCCTTATGAAATATTGTATGGAAGACCATACCAAGCTCCACACATTCCAGGGGACATTCACATGAGAGGGAAAGTTGATTTACAAAAGTATTTAATTGCTTTAGGCTCTACTTTACAGAAGCTCCAGAAATTTGTCGAGCTTTCAAGGCCCATTGGATTGGACATCCCTGCTCATCAATTCCAACCAGGAGACGGGGTCTACATCAAATGGTGGGACAGTGATCCGCTGCAAGCCAAGTGGAGAGGACCTTTCCAAGTCCTGCTGACTTCCCTCACTGCTGTCAAAGTTGCTGGCAAAGGACCGTGGTTTCATTACTCCAGAGTGAAGAAAGCTTCAGTTCCTGGAACTATCAGCAAATCAGAACCCAACTCAGATGAAGAGGATGTGCCATAAACTGTTTCTACTGTACATGTTATCTGTACAGTCGGTAACTATGAATCGAGTTTGGGATCCAAAACTGCATGTGGCCATAGTCCAAAATGTATCCAAAATTCTCCGCAAAGATGACTGCTGGATTTGCACCCAAATACCAGCAGTCGATGGTAAAGATAGCATTTGGCCTCTTATTGGCATTTTACTAAACGAAACAAACTTTGGTAAGTCTATGTTAGAACTGCCAGGAACCTGGAAGCCAGTTACTGAGGCCTACTATCCGGTAACCCTGACTCACGTAATGTCTGACCAGGACAATTACACTGTCCCCTGTATGGTTGTTAATGCTACAGGAAAAATCATTCTCCCTCCTTACTGTTATAAAAATAAATCTACAGAAGAAATAGGCCCGGAAATTGTAACAAAGTTGGCACAAGTCCCCTTGAGATTAATCCCCCCCCATGGTTTAGGGTGGTACTGGATTTGTGAAAAAGAAGTTTGGAAAGTTTTGCCCCTTGATAAAGATCGGGCCTGTGCTCTAGGGGCTGTAATTCCAAACATAACAATCTTTGACCAAATTGATGAACAAGAGGAATGGGAAAAGAGTTATCTAAAAAGAATGAAGAGGACAAATAATCCCCTTATTGACCGTCCCACACTCTTTCACAGTATAGTCAGACCCATGATCCCATCTCTAGGGGTGAGTGAATTGGAAAAGGCAATAGTTAACATCTCAGCTGTAATTGAAAACATTCAAGATCAGGCTTCAGATGCAATTTCAGCTTTACAAGAGGAGGTCCATAGTCTGCCTCATGTAGTTCTACAAAACCGACTGGCTCTTAACATCTTGCTAGCCTCTCAAGGAGGTGTGTGTAAAGTCATCAACACCAGTTGCTGTTCTTACATAGACCAAAGTGGAAGAATTAATAACGATTTGGCTGCAATTTGGAATCAAACTAAAATTCTACATCAGGTGTCTCTGGACAATGTCTCACTGGGTTTGGGAGACACTCTCCACAAACTTACTTCATGGTTACCGAACTGGACCTGGATTAAACAACTGTTTCTATTGGTAATGTACATAGTTAGTGTTTGTGTAATAGCTTATTGCATGAACCAATGTTGTAGATGTTGCTCATCTTTTTGGAAAGTGATTAGAAATAAGTAGTAGAGATTGGACAAAATTTTTGAGTTTTGTCCAGTCTCTAAAGGGGGGACTGATACCTTGGAGTTTTGATGTTTTAATTTTTTTTTATTTTTGTAAACCTTAGAAGTAGTTATGTAGTAAATGTAGATTTTAGAGTAGCAGCATATTATCCCTTTACCCTTAACACACCAGCTCAAACCCCTGTTACCCATTCCCATATCAATTCCCTAAATTCCATAGCCTGTTTAGTCTCTTTTTCAAGGTAGAATTGTAGAAGAACACCCTAACCCTACGGAACAAGATATAGCCATAGACCCAACAACCTTCAGGCCTAGATTTCTGGAAGGCCTCCAAGGACATTACGTGCTCTGAGGAAGATGAAGATGAAGAAGAGGGGGTCCCAAAACGCCCCCAGACCCAATTCTCAAGAGGCGTGGCGGGGGCAGAACCTGGGTGGTGGCTGGACTGGATTGGGTGAAAATCATTATAAAAACTGTGGACATCTGTATTTCGGGAGCGCGCTGGGGTATTCCAGAAAGCCTGGGGGCTCATTAAAACTTTTGTATCCTTATCTTATCTCCTACCTAATTTGGCTTGGACTCTTTTTTTCCCCACAGCCATTTAGGCAACATGAAAAAGGGAAAGTCGTATATGGGAGACTCTGATTTTAGATACTAAAGTGCAACTGAAATCCAAGATAGTGGGTATCCCCGCAAAAGGCAATGTTGTCCTCCATGTGAAGCTTGACTTTTCCCCTGAGCACGAGCCACCTGTTTTTTTTTATCCAATTTGCAGGTGACATCTACCTGGGCAGGTGTGGCCAGTACTGCCCAGCCAGAGGCCTTCAATTCCTCCCCCCATTATGTAAGTGGTACCCCTTCTGCGCATGCATGTGTAGATTGGAATTTCCCTGCGCCTGCGTGATACACCTTGGGGGGTCTTCCCTAAATGAGTCTGGGGGCTTACTTCATCACCCTCCCCTTCCCTTTCTCCTTCAAATGCCCTTGGAGGGCCATCAGCCAATAGTGAGATACCAATTAATTTTAGTTTATGCAAAGTGCTGCCTTCAAGGATGAAGTTCCCATTTATCAGACCTTGTTTTCTCATAACTTGGCAGGAAAAGAACAAATTCTCACAGGTGACTGGGCCATACATAGACCAACAGTAGCAGTGTCTAATTAGGCATGGATACACTTATTCTCAAAATATTTTGTTTTTAATACTATAGCAGTGAAGCTAAACCTGAATTGCATGTACATGACAAAGAATTTATTAGATAGTCTGAAAGAATCTGAGGCTAGAGCTGCGACTAGAAGACTGGGACTGTATATCACCATGGTTGTCTAGTAGAACAGATGGAGCTCTTTCAAGACAGTGAATTTGCTAATATGTGCAATCATTACTTTGGACGATCAGTGTCAATAGTTTTTTGCAGTACAGATTAAATTCTGGATGACTTTTTTTTAATATAGAAAAGTAATATTGGCTTCCTAGTGTTTTTAAGTATAGAAGATACTGAGTTGTTTGCATTAATAAATTTCTGTTCTATAGAAAACCCATATTCCATAATTTTCTTTGTATATCCATGCAAAGTTTCATACTGCAAGCTTTCAACAATCTCTGTGAAAGTCACTTTTCAATAATGCTGTAGTAGGGTGTTCTGCCTGGAATGGGGGTAAAACAACTTGAACAAAAAGCTTTGCAAAGCTATCAGTGGTGAATGGGAGAAGGGGGGTCATGCTGCTTTTGCTGTTGAATAATGCTGAAACCAGTCTGACTCATCAATCCCAAAGTTAAACATTCTGATAGTGAGGTGAAGATGTGGTAGATATGGTAAGGTACCTGATAAAGGAACAAACAAGTGATACTGCTGATAACTTATCTAAAACTGTTGAGCTGACACAATTGGCCTGGAGACATCTGACTGACAGTCAATCACTATACTATAAAAGCCCAGTCTCACTTTTAATGGGAGGGTTTTCTAACATACTCCTTCTTAGAGTGTGTGTGTGCTTATGAATGCCACTATACTATACTAGTAGTTATACCTACCTATATTGTGTAATAAATAATTCTGATTAAGATCTTTTAGTCTAATCATTATCATAAAAAATAATTTATTTTTATATAAATATATCTGGTTTCCCATACTTAATCCTGTGGGACAAAGTTATATAAAGGTTCATTTATACCTGTATAATCCCTTAGACATAAACCGTTGACAAAGTCTGGGGCTAAGATTGGATCCAGATGTACCCAGACTACTCTCTGAAAAGTTTAAAAAGCAAGGGGATCCTTTCTGCACCTTATGACTCAACGGGAGGGCTTCTCTAACAAACTTTTTTGGAAACTCCCATTCTGCCTGTGACAAAAACTTTAGTGTTCTGTAAATTAGTTTGAGCTACAGTTTTCTTTCAGGTTTGTCTAGTAGCAATGACATTTTTATATAAGTGAGTATATATAACATAAGTGCATCAAAATTGGAGTGCAGCTTACATAAAGAGAAATCTTGTTTTCAGAGTTGTGTCAATATAGATTTGTAGTTCCATAGAGTGGATTTTACTAGAAGTAAATTTATTTGGATGAGATGCCTTCAATTTGACTAAAATACAGATTTTTGCTGAAAAATAATCCAACCTTCCCTTTCTGATTTAAAAACAAAAATCCTAGTAAGTCATCTACTATTAATGCAGGATATAATTTGGAAAAATAGCAATATAGGTGATAACTTTACAGAATTGGAAAGTATGATACCCTCAAGTATTCTCTTGATCTGCAATTTTGGCTAGAGATAAAATGTTCATAAATGAACATTTTCCCATCTTTTTAAGTGTTTGTCCCCTTCACAGTAGACTTTTTGCAAGGATAAGTGGGGAAGGAAGGAGCACAAACCAAGAATTCTTATGTTCAGCCTTTACCTTGTGACAATGCAACAAATAGTATGGGTTTTTTTTGGTATTTCAACATTACAAACTACATTGAATATGAGATGAAAAACTTTAAAGATTCTTAATTGGGGAGATGACAAAGTGTCAGAGGTAGCATTACTGAGAGAAGAGATTGCTAGGATTCACCTCCGCTGTTCAAGTGTGCACTTCATATCGCACATGCAAAGACAAAAGTGTTGCCTCTGCTAACACCTGGGCTGTCAACATCAAGTAGCATCTAGCCCTCAGTTGAAATGTTTACCATCTATCTTTACAGGTAGTAACAGTATCCCTAAAGTTAGTAAAAGTAGAACATCTTATCCTCTGAGAAAAAACACCTGCCTTAAGAAGGAATTTACATCAGCTCCTGTATGTGCAGACATCTGCAAGGTCAGAGGATCAAAGATGTCTATGAATATAATATGTATTGACTACAAAGGGCAAGTTATTTGTAAGACCAACCTTGACAGATTTCTATAGCTTCTAGTTGTCGAGAGCAATTATGACTAGTAAGTACCAGTGTAATGAACTGCTCCATTTTTAAATGTTGCTCTTTATTACCTGCACAATGTGAACAGCTGCATCAGATTAATTTATTTCATTTATTATCTAATCCAAATATTTAATGTTTTTATGTTAGTGTTTTTATGCTTTCTTTTGTTGTTTATTGTTACATCTGCTATTTTAAAGACTGGAAAGCCAAACTTACCCACTGTATTGGGTTTCCATGGCAAGGTTTTGGTAGCAGGAGGGCTACAGGGGTGGCTTTTGTGAGAAGACGTCAGAAGGTTCTGATATGTTCAATAGAGCCAATGCCAGCTGGCTCCATAGATGGACTCGCTGCTGGCCATGGCTGAGCCAATTGGTGACAGTGGCAGTGCCTCTGTGATAACATATTTAATAAGGGGAAAAAGTAACAACTCTGAAGACACCAAGGTCAGTAAAGAAGGAGGGGGGTGGCATGCTTCAGGCACTGGAGCAGAGATTCCTGTGATGAACATGGTGAGGCAGGTAATCTCCTTGCAGCCCTTGGAGGACCCTATTACAGAGGAGGTGGATGCACCTGAAGGAGACTGTGACCCTATGGGAAGCCTGTGCTGGAGCAGGCTCCTGGCAGGACCTGTGACCCTGTGGAGACACAAACCCGTGCTAGAGCAGGTTTGCTGACAGGACTTGTGACCCCACAGGGGACCTGTTCTGGAGCAGTCTGTTCCTGAAGGGTTGCACCCTGTGGAAGGGACTCGCTCTGGAGCAGTTTGGAGAGGACTGTAGTCTATGGGAATGATCCACACTAAAGGAGTTTGGGAAGGACTGTCTCCCATAGGAGGGACCCCATATTGGAGCAGGGGAAGAGTGTGAGGAGTCCTCCCTCTCAGCAGAAAGGAGCAGCAGAAACAACACATAATGAAGTGAGCACAACCCCCATTCCCTGTCCCCCTGTGCTGCTGGGGGGAGGTAGAGGAAACTGGGAATGAAGTTGAACCCAGGAAGAAGGGAGGGGTGGGGAAAGGTGTTTTAAGATTTGGGTTTTTTATATCTCACTATCCTGCTCTGACTTTATTGGTGATTGTCATAGTTCTGATTTCAGCAAAGAATTTTTCTTTCCCTTCCCCCCTGCGTGTGTGCTCTGTGGATGA